>NC_136504.1:95827130-95867130 GCF_053919585.1 Euprymna scolopes | reverse complement strand
GATGACTGTGCTGTTGTCACCCATAGTCCTGATGACTGAAATTATTCACCAGTAAAAACACAACGCTACGTCCTCGTCACAACCAATGGTATATGTTGATGGTGAAGCTTTGAAAACAGCATCTTCTTTTACATACCTCGATCTGTTGTGTCTGATGATGCTAAATTTGAAAAGGACATCCAATGTAGAATTAATAAATCTAGTGGGGTATTTGGTAAGTTGCAACACAGACTCTGGAACAGCCACGATGTGTCTCTAAAAGTAAATGTGGCAGTCTACAAATCTGTTGTTCTGCCTACTCTTCTGTATGGTGCCGAAACGTGGACCTTGTATCGCAAGATTATAAATCAGCTTGACTCCTTCCATATGAGATGTCTGCGTTTTATTTGCAATGTTGGATGGCAGGATCGTGTTCCGAATAGTGAATTACTGGAGAGATGTGAAATCACTGGTATTGAATCATTTTTGATCAGGATACAAATGCGGTGGTCAGGTCATCTTGTAAGAATGGATGCCTCAAGAGTTCCTAAGCAATTTTTTTATGGACAATTGACAAATTCTTGCCGTCCAATAGGGCGTCCCCTGCTTCGTTACAAAGATAAACTAAAAGACAACCTTAAACCGTGTGGAATTTCTCTGAGTTCCTGGGAGAGTGCAGCAGGGGATCGAAGAGAAGAGACGAAAATGTGTTTCCTGGGGACGAAAGAATTTGAACATAATCGCCTTTGTCATAGGGACGCCCTTCGTACAAATATGAAGGCAAAATACAAGAATAATCCACCTAAAAATGAATATGTATGCCACTGTGGTTTCAGAGCACGCAGCCAAGCAGGTTTATTTGTTCACTCGAGAAGGCATCTTTGACCGACGAGTATATTAAAGTTCACCATCTGCGGAGGAGTGTGCTGGACGTCTACAGGATAGCACATGTGCATATGGTGTCACAGAGCTTAGGAACTGCTGAAGATTGCATACTGAACCCTCATACATCGTCTTTGATGAGAGAATCCACCATATACCTATTAACCCTTATCCTTGAGTGGCCTCTGGGCCTTGATAAGTGGTGACACCCATGTAAATATATATATATATATATATATATATATATATATATATATATATATATACGAAAGTGCATTTCCACTTAAATTAGAGTTGGAAATAATTTTTCCCTTCAGTAACCCAGTACACCAAAATGGGGAGCGGCATATATATATTGTTTTTATAATACAATTATCTACTGGCACGTGTCGCCATCTTTTATAAAATTGTGTATATTGATGAAAATCGGACTTTTTTCCTTAATCGAATTGTTTCCATTATCGATTTTGGATATTTATCAGACACATTCCGAGTAAACCCTACGCATGAACACTCTTAAAAACATTATGTTTTCGTGTGAAATTTCTAAAAATCGGTCCAGCTCTCTACGTATCAATATTGAAAGAACTTAAAGACATAGACAAAACTTCTTTTTATATAATAGTAAATTTGTCTCTATACTCATGAACTAATCGTTATGAATAATGGGATATGTAGCGAAGAGGATTTCAGTTGGTGTTCTGAATTTAATGTTTTGTTGTAACGGTTTTAACACCATACACTATACATAGTTAAACAATTAATTATCAAAAATTCGAAAACAACTTTCATTAGTTTCTTATCTCTTACCGGTTATATTATTTTGTTATGAGGTGATTTTGTTGCTGATTTTGTTTGGAAATAGATGGACTTTTAAGACGCTAGGTACTACAGTCATAGCGACTATCAGCTGCAGACATTCTATTATATAGAAGCGTGTTATTCTGGAAAGACACTTTGTAGCTATACCGCTGTTCTTGTTAAAAAGTCACAAACCTGGCGACGAGGATTCTCAACTTATCTCATGCAAAGGAAAATAATGTATTCCGATCTATTCAAATAACCATCATTCGAAAGTCCCTCGTACAGCACTGGCGATTTTGCTTATTAGGCCAGGATAATAACTTCGATTGTATTGCATATAACATTCGTAACACACACCTCAGATTTATGTTCGATGCGAGAAAACCATTACTACAACTTTAAATGTGGGCTGCTTGAAAAAAATATATTGGTAGTATAATTGTTAATTATTTCAATAGAGCGAGAAGTTTAAAAGAAATTGGATTTAAAACAACAAAAATTGTGTAAAGCGTCTGCAGCGTGGGAAAAAAGAAAAAAATCGTGTCTGCGTAGGAAGATGCAGTTTTTAAATCAAAGTTTAGAAACTAAAGACTTACGATCACGAGAGAAGATTAAAAATAACAAAACAGCTAAAAGTCTGTCGATTTTTCTGTTTATCAAGGCTTAGCAAGCCCATATGGCGGTTGTAATATGAAAAGAGTAAAAACCTTTTGAAAATGCGTTATTTGTTCAAAATTACTATCTCTCATTTCAGGGGTGATAAAGCTAAACCTCGTTAATTTCTAAATGGTGTTTCTCTCTTCATTCAACGCCGTTCGCGTAACACACACGACTAATGTCTCTCCAATGAAATAAAGAAAAACGCGTAAGATATCATTTTATCACCGAATCATTAACTCAAATCTGCCTGGCGTCTTCTCTTATCTTTCCAACCAAGAGAACTGAACAAATACAAATTCATTTAGCGAACTGACGACACGGTTTTTTGTTTGTTTTACGGCATGTCAACCATACTTCTGCTATTAAATGATGAATCCAATAATTTTGCTAAACCTATTTATGGAGTCATTATCATCTCAAATTCTTTATCAATTTAAATATATATATATATATATATATATATATATATATATATATATATATAGAAAAAGATAAGTTTAAATAAATATATAAAAATAATGTTATTAATAATAATAATAATAATAATAATAATAATAATAGTAATAATTTTATTGTATTTTCTGTTGGTGTTATTATTAATTCTTACTTCCTCTCTTTCTCTCTTCTAGCCTTTGTTGTTTGATTGAAACAAGTGGCTCTTTGTAGCAGCGGGATGTAAACATGTTTATATAACAATAAACAAGTATATATATATATATATATTATAACAAAAATTATATATATATGATATTTATATTTTAATTAGTCTAATAACAAAAATATAATTATTTTAATCTCAGCTGCCATATCTGGTGAACGAATCACTATTCACCCCCCTTAAAAAACTAGAAAAAATAACGAGTCTACACTATATAAGATTGTAACTCCACATGTCCAGAATGGTGCATCACTGCGACAATTGAGTCGACATTGCTGAAATGTTACATTACTCTGCTTTTCAAAGCGTATTAAAAGAGGTTGTACGGTACTCTTGACTAAAGAAAAAAATCACACTTTTTGTCGAGCTACTTAGGCGTTAGAAAGCTTACTACTCCATTATCGTCTTTCCTTAATCATTTTATATTTCACCATTCTCTTCCGTGAGTTTTCTAACATAGACATTTAAATGTAATGTTAACAAGAATATTTCTCTCCAAATGTCCACCTAGGATGTCTCTGAAAATATTGCTTCTTTTTATAAAGAAACATATATAAATATATATACACATATCAACATAAATATACATGGATATAATATCTATATTTATGTAGGTATACATGTAACTATGCATACACATATCTATCTATCTCTTTCTCTCTCTCTCTCTTTCTCTCTCTCTCTCTCTCTATATATATATATATGTGTGTGTGTGTGAATATTTAAATATGTATGTATTATGTAATTAATTTTCAGAGAATTTACCTCGAAAACCTCTTCGAATTTTCATTCTTATTATCTCTCTTTCTCTCTCTCTCTCTCTCTATATATATATATATATATATATATAGAGAGAGAGAGAGAGAGAGAAAAGACAAACATAAGCAGTGATATATATATATATATATATATCAGGTTGATGCAAAAATATTGTCGTTTTTATAAAAAAAATGTGGTCAAAAACGACATTTTTTGCACCAACTTAGTATATATAAATCACTGTTTATTATGTCTTTTCATATTTCTCTACCTTTCTCTCTCAACATATTTTTTTATTTTCTAATATCTGCCCCTATACGTCTTTTTCATTTATATTATAAACTTCCTTATTACTGTTCTCTCCCTCCACACACACACACACACACACATATGCCAACGCATTACAAATGTATTGATGGCAGTAACGTAAACATCTTGCGTATGGACAGTGATGAAGTCGCTGATAGTCGTTTAAGATATCGCTTAAGGGTTTGAAGCATTCTTACGGAGAACGTTGTCGACACGCCTGTAGAGAGTGGTGGTGGGTAGATAGGTTGTGCAGAGAGATGAAGAAGAGTTTGGTCAGTTTAGCAAAGTGCGGTCGGATGTTGTCCTGGAGGACATTTCGGCCTATTCTGTTGACTAATGCTGGAATTTTTTCAAAGTTTTCGATGCATTTCATTCATTTGTTGACAGTACTTCTTCGTCGCCTGCATTCAAAACCTATAAGGAATAAGACCGGTCGCAGACCATAAAAGAGTTTGCATGTGTTTTTTACTCTGGCTTCGACAAATGTCATGGTGTTTTCTCGCCGTCTAACCACTGAACTGAGCGTCGCCGGTTGTTGTAAATGACTCACTTTTGATCGCAGGTCACAGTCCGGTCAGGAAACAGGTTATTTTTGTTGCGTAAAAGAAGAACAGATTAAACTTCATCACAGTGTACTTTTGGTTGGTGATTACTTCATAAGACCCGAATTTTTCAAGTTATTTCTGTCTTTTAATCTCTCTAACGTGATTAAAAATCGCCTTATACCTTATGTCTAATTGAATAGCAAGTTCTCGAACAGTTGTATGTGGAATGGCTCCGACTTAGGCTCATAATGAATCGTTGTCAATATCTGATGGCCGACCACTACGCTTATCACCTTCAAGACACTCGTTGCCACACATCTTCTTTAAAACCACCATTATGATGTGCGTTCAGTGGTGGTTCCTGGGCCAAATGCTTTGTTGATATCGCTAGCTGTTGCAACAAATATATAAATGTGTATATGTATATTAGCATGTCTGCCAAAAACTGTCGACGGAGGCGGTGGATTTTCACAAGATCAGTATCGTTTTAAGCTCGCCCCTTCAGATGACAAATACCGAAAAATTGGCTAAAAAAATCAATTTCTCCGCCCTCAACTGGGCACTTTCTACAGGGAGAGATCGGTTTTTTCACCGATATTTTCGAAATTCATCCCCTCTTTTCGATTGTCTAGACTTAATTTAAACATACGTCACTTTTCGTTTGTGCGGTGGTCGTAACAGCAAAGACGTCACGTTTGTTCCCTGTTCTTTTCCTCCTTCGCGGTACGGGGTTGAGCCCGCCTTCCTACTACTATTTTTTTTTTGCTCAACACACACTTCCAAACACCCGGACGACGCCGGGCATCCATGATAGTGTATATATATATATATCTATATGTATATATATATGCATATGTATATATACATATATATATATGTGTGTGTGTGGGTGTGTGTGTGTGTGTGTGTGTGTGTCAAAGTGAGAGAGGGGGACAGAGGGTGAGTATAGTTATTTTTGCTTTTAATGAAAACGGTCACATTCATATAAATATATCCAATTATATGGCTGGTAGTTAATGCTAAGCATAACTTTTTGTCAAATTCACGATCTCTGCCAAGCAATTTCCAGAAAAGTGATAAATTTCGTTCGACTATAGCTTGTCATGTCGGAGCGATATCTGACATGCTCATCGATTGAGAGGAAATAATTCTGAATGCTTCGTTATCATTCAAAGGAAACTACGATCTGATGGCCGCAGAAAATTATTGTTCTGTCTCTGGTGTTTCAATATACAAAGAGTCATGGAGAGAAAAACAATAATTATTGTAAATAAAATCTGTAATAATATTGCGAGACTTGATGTAAAAGGTCTAAAGGGTATTTCAAAAAGCAGCATTCATCATTTGATTTCATCGTTGCGTTGTCATATTATAGATTCCAAAATGTCGTTTTCTAATGAAAGTTGCCCATAATCATTTTGCAAGACAAACTTCAGTCATTTCTACAGCAACGACTCATCAATTTTTCGAGCATTATATCGATATAGTGTGAACATTTATTTACTATTCTTTCAATTGATGTCTTACCGTATGTTACTTAATATTCCACTGCATATATTTTTTTATTTTGTTTCATAAACTCTTGTTTTCTAGAATTTTCGATTCTAATTTATGATAAACAAATACTATAGAACTATTAGCTTTTTAAGGTTGAAAATTAAGTTCCTATTTTTAAGTTCCTATTTTGAAAGCTCCAAGAGTAAATTCATTTAAATGATATTTTAAATCATGAATAATGAAGATACTTCTTTTTCAGTATGTTGTCCTTTTCCGAAAGCGCCGGATAATTTTTTTTTTTTTTACTAATTCTGCTTATTTGATCAGACACGCGTGCTCGATTGTAAGGATGTAAGTGCCCGTCTCATGAATTGCTTTTAGTTTAGAATGCCTTATATTTTCATCTTGATATTATTCGTTATGTACTTTTGGGAGTTGAAACTGCCATGCTAACTCGATTGTCGCCCTTTAACTCTGATAACCGGAGAGTGACATAGCTACGTGACTTCCTGTTTCTTGTATTTCTCTCTTTTCCGTTGACCTCTCGAGCAGTCAACATGTAACGAAGAGTCGCCCCGATGGGGTCATCAGTCACCAACAGAGCTTCTGACGAGCCCGTCAGCCTCTCGCAACTATCAATCGCAAGTAACGCCCTCTTAAGCTCAACGAACTCTTATTCTTTTTATCTATATTCTCATGTAAATAAATCTGCATTCTTTCACTAATATATATCGGTATGTTTTCGTCGGTATTATGCGACATTAGCTTTCCAATCCTTCTACCATTCAATACATTCATCATACACATGGGCACGGGATCGTCTATCACAAAGCAGACCACCCTGTCCCCTCTACATACTAGACATTTACTAAAATAACTTGTATAAAATGTGTTTCTTATTTCATTCTAAACACCTTTCTTTTGTGGAAAAAAAATGAGTTGGATGAATGTTACTTACAGCGACGGGGGATATTATAACCAACTTGAATGTCTATCTACTTCTGATATTTATAGTAAGGATTGCGTAGGACTTTCTTGCAAAGATTGAGTATCTGACGGAACCTATGAGGAACCAGGAACACCCATGCTAGTTCGTGCTTGGATCTATTTCTGGATTCTGATGGACTAATCCGCTCAAGGGGAAGACTTGACCGATCTTCACATCTGGCGTATGAGGTAAAACTCCAATTTTGCTTCGAAAACACCACTCAATTACAAAACCTATTGTCGTAGACTGTCATGTGAAAGGTTCACATTTGGGAACCGGAGCAACCTTGACTGAATTGAGGCAGAGCAGCTACTGGGTTCCACAAGGTAGACACGCGGTAAATAAGGTCTTGGCATCTTGTGCAAGATGTAATCGATACAATTCCAAACCGGTGCTTCTCAATGCCGTGATTAGTCTACCGGCTCCTCCAGCTGATTTTGAAATGCCTTACCAGCATATAGAAGTTGGCATCACTGGCCATATCTGGGTGAAAGAGAGAAACTCTGACATAATAATGTATTTGTTAGTTTTCACTTGCCTGAATGTGAGAGCCGTTCATATAGAGGTGGTTCCGGACCTGAGCGTGCTGTCCTTCTTTCAAACTCTGGCTCGCTTCACCAATCAATATGGGACCCCGAGGGCTATCTATAGCGATAACTCCAAAACTTTTATTGAAAGTGGGGAACATTTTGGCCGTATTTCTCTAATGAACGAATATCAAGATAAATTTGACTCACGTGGCATGAGACTTAATACTATTCCCTTGTTTTCACCATGGTATGGAGGAACTTGGGAACGTTGCATCAAGACCATAAAAACCTGTCTATTTAAGATCATTGGATTATTTCACACTGGTGACCGTGATCTCCGATATTCAGAGATCGGTTAACAATCGACCTCTAACATACCAGGTGCCTGCAGACAATAATGCTACAGCTATCACTCCCAACATGTCCTTGAAACCCAACAAGAACCCTGGGTTATTGTTACAATTGGGGCAGAGAGATCTTCCTACGGCAGTGCCACCCAGTAGGGAGAGACTGATCAGAACCATGGAGCATAGGAATCAATGGTGTGCTGATTTCCATAGGTTGTGGTACAACGAATACCTTTTGGACCGTCGGCACTCCGATTGCGATCAGAGAATCGCCTTCAAAAGGATGATGTGGTTCTGGTTGTGGTTAAGGTCCCCTTAAAACCGAGACCATTTTGGATTTTGGGAACCATTATGGATCTTATACGAGGCAATGACAATATAGGTAGATCCGCCCGTGTCAGGAGAGGAGATGGTCATGTGGAAGTCCACTCATTGAAACATCTGTATCCTTTAGAGCTTTCTGTGGCCCCAACAATATTCCAGAACCAGAGGTCTCCGATTCTATCAAACCCACAGTGAATGAGCCAGTTGTTGATGGGGATGGAGAGCCATCGTGTTTATCTTCCATTCCAGAAGACTCTGTCTGGTTATGTCCAATATGCAATACTCCTCAATTAGATAAGGACATGATTGGATGCGACTTATGTGATGGTATCATTTCCAATGTGTTGGCATTAATGAGGCATCCCCAAGGAGACAAATGGTACTGCCCTGTGTGTGCACCACAAAATCGACGTAGAAGACCAAGCCGGCTACCTGCCTAAAATTGAAATCAGCAATAGCATGTTGTAAGGGACAAGGAGGATATCATGTTCCTTATACACAGTGGAGTTGACATTGTTATTTTATTTCTCTTTCTGAGCTTCAGTTTAATGATTTTTTTCCCTTTTGAATATTTTTCTTTTTCTTCTGTTGGGAGTGTGTGGAAAAAATGAGTTGATGAATGTTACTTACATCTGGCAGGCTCTATTTACTTTTGATATATATAGTCATGATTGAGTAGGAGGGGTGGGAAGTGATTACAACCTATATATTCAGAATTGGTCTCTCTCTATCCTTCTCAGTCTGCACTGTGTTATCATAGAGACCAGACCGTTAGTCTTCTACTCCGGAATTTTAGATAGTGTTGTTACCAGACCCCGTTGGACGGGTCGCTTAAAGAGGATTTCTTTTTTGCAACCCCGATTGCTGCCTGCACCTTTAAGCATCGCCCTTCAACCTTTTTCTATCACGTTTTAGGATATTTTATACTTTTGCATTAGAAGCAAGTTATTTTACTTTTTGTTTTGAAATTTCTAGATTTCTTATTTTGAAGATATTTCAGACAATAATATCGTTGTATAGTAACGGTAGGAGGATAAACACACATAAAGAGATCAAGAGAATAAGTAAACACGTGTACCTCAATAGAGAACGAAATAATTCTACTGATGATGCTGGTCACGATATTGGCCTGTTTTCATGTTATTCCATAGCATATTTTAATATGATATCAGAGATGAGGTGTAATAACCTTGAATAGATATATTGTCTTTTAAACCAACGTAGGTGAAACATTAATGCCTATTTATGTATCAGAGGCAAAATTATTTTTAAACATATATGGATAGGTTTCTGTGTTGTAACTAATTTTAAAGTTTTTCCCTTACGCAGAAATGTATAGTGTACAACATATTACTGCTACCAACGGCATGACAACTTACTCTTAAAAGAGAAAATCACATACTTCTTCAGAATACTCCTAATATGACAAAAAAGAACGAATTTTTACAAGTGACTAAAAGAAAACTTTGTACACCAAAAAGCATTAAAATCATCGAGTAGTTTTATTTTAGAATAAGGTAATTCAAACCATTGATACAAAACAAACAATCTCACCCGTAAAGGAAAGAAAACAGCGTACATTACATCATGTAAAATCATTGAGAACTTCTATTGCTCCGTTCGTGCGTTCGTCCATTCGTCTATCTGCACTTTTCTCAATAATTAAGCTTTGGATTTTTTTTTTAATTTTGCACAACCATTTAACATGACATGAGTGAAAAAGTGAAAGAAGGGATTTTCAGAGAAAACATCGGTTGCCCCCGCCTATGGGTGCCTTTCGGGGGTTAAAATAACTAAAATTTACACTTTTGTGCTTATTTAAATAAAATAATACCTTGGAATTTTATAAAAACTTTTTGGAACGCCGCAGCTAACTGATTCCTCTATGATTTTGATTGTCTATACTTCGCGATAACTCTTGGGTGTGCCCCAGTGACTCTTTTAGGGCTAATAAAAACACTCCAGTTTTGGGACTATTTCGCACATTTGTACAACATTTTCTGTGTATGTCTATTTAACAGTTTCGTATGGTGCTAAACTCAAATCTTAATATGTTAAGTCATTGAAGACTTTTGGGGATAAAGGGGGAGGGCGGAAATCATGCACTTACTCATTTCTATTTTGCATGGTACAGAACTCATATTTGCATATGCTACGGCCTTTCTTCTTTTTCACCAGGATTTGACGGCGCCTGCGGATTTTTCGGGCTAAATGGTGTGAAGGCAAATGCGGAACTGTTATTTTTTAGGCCTCGATCACTGTGCATCCAGGGAGGACTATGTATGCTTTACTTGTTTTTAAATAAAGAATAAGGTACGTGTAAAGGATCGTAACTATGTGAAAAAAAGTAATAATCTCATTCGTGATGGAAAGAAAATGTCATACAACAAGAATTATGAAAACTCATCGGTTAGTTTTGTTTTTAAATTAGAAATGAAGTATAAAGAATTCTACCTAGATGAAATCAAACAAAATCATGAATGTGGAGAAAAGAAATTAGCATATAACAAAACTTTCACATAAAATCATCGAGTAGTTTTATTTTTGAAAATGAAATAAGACACTTGTATAGAATCATACCTGTATATAAAAAAAAAAAAAAAAAAAAAAAACGACACCTTAACCGTGAAAGAAAACATATACAATCATTGGATAGTTTTGTTTAAATAAATAAATTATTCATAATAATTTTAATTATTCAGTGGATGCTTCTTTTATTTTAATTAGTGTATGCAGTATTATTCTGGAGACTTCAGTTTTTGTTTTTTGTTTTGTTTCACTGATTACCTGATAAATGCAGGGTGGCTCACTTAAAAGTAGCCCGGAAATGTAGTAGAGAGGAGGAAGATTCTTTTATTGTTTAAATTATCGACAGCAGTGTTTAAATGACCTGTAGTGTTATAAATGTTGCTAGACGCGCTCTGCATTGACATCCATGCATTTCTGGGCACGTTTAACAACGTTTTCAGATACTGCCTGCGGATCGTCTCTGGTGATTCCCCTGATAGTGTTAGCAATGCTCTCCTTTAGTTGGGCTGGATTGTGAGGAGTATTTGCGTAAATATTTTGTTTTAAAGTCCCCCAAAGATAAAAATCACATGATCACAAATCCGGGGAGCGTGGTGGTCATAATTCTTATTTTATAATTATTACTAATGGAATAAAAGACAAATAACTATTATTATTATTATTATTATTATTATTATTATTATTATTATTATTATTACTAATGAAGTAAAAGATAAAGGACTATTATTATTTGCATTATCAGTAATAATTAAAAAATAATAGTTATATATCTCTTATAGTTATTTACCTTACTCAGGTTTCCTTACATAAAACCACCCAATCTATGTTAATTAAAACCCTGATTGTGCCGAAAATAAATAAAACAACTTCGAATCCTCACACCCGTTCACAACCTCCTTAACTTAACTAAAATTCCATAACTATTCAATAAATAATTATAAATCTATAATTATTATCGCTTTCATTTATATAAAAAAAAGACATTATATCAATTTTATTGAACACTTTGAACTGGGCATATCATTATTCTATGTGTTCTTACCTCCACTACAGAAGCTGGAGACCACAGAAACTCTAACCGAATGATGACGCTGTTGGCACAGGCAAATTAAAGCTGCTTTCTCTTGACACTTGTTAGCATATTTTCTTCGTAATTTTTCCTCTTCTACCTCCCTCTCTCTAACTCTGTCATATTTTCACTTTCTTTTTTATGTTTTTACTTTATATGATATGCTATCAATGTTTTACCTTCATTTTAATACATTTAAATTTCTTTCCTTCTATTCTATAATATTTAATTTCAATTCAAATTATAAATATTACCAATATTTCTCACCCTCTTTTCTTTTTCGTTTTCTTTTCTCACTCCTCCCACTATCCTTTCGATCCAACATTTCAACCCTTGTTTTTTGATACCATACGAAATTTAAAAGAATCTTTCCCTCCTAATTTATTTCGGCTTAGATCGTCTGGCGAGATCAGCAGGATAATTTTATTTGCCCCGTCTACTAGAAACAACATATAATAATTGAAGTAAAAATCCTCGTGGTTGAAATAACAGGAACATATATATATATATATATATATATATATATATATATATATATATATATATATATTAGTGTATTTAGGCAGCATTCCTTCATTCAGGCAAACATTATTAAAAGCAACAGAGATACCGTGAATAACGATTCTTTTTTTCATTTTTTTCGATCTTTCTTAAGATTATTTTAACTTCAAGATGGAAGGTATTTACAAATGTTTCATGGTTCACACGAGCGCTTTCGATTCTTTCTTGAATCATCATCAGGTGGAGATAAAATATTAAAAATAGAAGTGAAATATATAGTTACGAATGATAAAGAGAGGCAGTGAAAAATTGATTAAAATATACATTTACGAGTGATAAAACACTCGATTAAAAATTAGGATGATAAAAGGCAATGTTAGTAAAACCAGTCGTATACTGGTTATGCTAAACATTTCAGCACATTATTGCTACTTTCAAAATTAATGCTATTCATAGATGGGTGCTGGGTTTTTATATATAATGCTTCAATATTTTTATTTTTTTACAATTACTTTCTCGTTGCAAAATCCTTTTGTTGTCCACGAGGACCTTTCTAAGATTAGAAGGGGGACAGCTACGTTGATTTGTTAAATGCTGGTATATAGAGCTAATACTGTTCAAATGCATCGTTAATCGACGGGACAATGTTGTTTTTGTATGCCCAATATATGCGTTTTTATTTTCGGAGTTACACTCTCCTAAGGAGCATTGAAATTTGTACACAATATTGGTTTGCTCGAACATTTTTGTCGCCGGCTAGAATAATTAAATGATAACAAACAAATTCACTTTCTTGCCGTCCTTATAGACTTATCTAACAAAACTTTCGACACAGCTGTATACAAAAAACCAACTAGTACAAAATCCTGCCTCTTGAACTTTAAGAGTGAGTGCCCTCAGCGTTATAAAATTGCAATAATCAAAAATCTTTTAAACCGTGCTAAGATGATTTCTTCTACGAAAAAAGCACTACTAATAGAAAATAAAAATATCAAACAGGTTCTTATAAATAATTACTTTCCGAATTATAGTGTTGATCAACAAATTAAACTATTGTTACAGTCCCATAAAAACCTTAACAGCAATACTAGTCAATCTTCTAACACTTACCCTATAGACATATTTTATAAAAAAAAACAAATGACACCAAATTTTAGAGTGGAAGAAAAAAATAATTAAAAGCATCATACATAGATATACAGCACCTCTAGAGAACAATTCTAAGATTAGATTTATTATATACTATAAGAAGTATCGAACCCAGAACCTCATCGTTAAAAATAACTCCTCTCCGACGAGAAAAATGTTGGAGCAAACCAATATTGTGTACAAATTTCAATGTTCCTTAGGAGAGTGTAACTCCGAAAATAAAAACGCATATATTGGACATACAAAAACAACATTGTCCCGTCGATTAACGATGCATTTGAACAGTACTAGCTCAATATACCAGCATTTAACAAATCAACGTAGCTGCCCCCCCTCTAATCTTAGAAAGGTTTTCGTGGACAACACAAGGATTTTACAACGAGAAAGTAAATGTAAAAAAATAAAAATACTTGAAGCATTATATATAAAAAACCCAGCACCCATCTATAAATAGCATTAATTTTGAAAGTAGCAATAATGTGTTGAAATGTTTAGCACAACCAGTATACGACTGGTTTTACTATCATTGCCTTTTATCATCCTAATTTTTAATCGAGTTTTTTATCACTCGTAAATGTATATTTTAATCGACTTTTTATCGACTCTCTTTATCATTCGTAACTATATATTTCACTTCTATTTTTAATATTTTATCTCTATCTGATGATGATTCAATAAAGAATCGAAAGCGCTCGTGTGAACCTTTGAAGATTTGTAAATACCTTCCATCTTGAAGTTTAAAAATCTTACGAAAGATCGAAAAAATGAAAAAAGAATCATTAAGCAAGGTATCTCTGTTGCTTTTAATAATATTTGCCTGAATATATATATATATATATATATATATATATATATATATATATATATATATAATATCGCAATTTAGGTATCATCCAGACCAAAGTCTTAGAATTATCAGTATCAATATGTCATATAATTCCTTAATATCAAGTTGGCTTCAATAATTTTAATGTTCTCTCCATCATAAAATCCTCAGCAAAACTGAAATTGTCAATATTATCTTGGTTACGCTTTTCAACATACCCGTATATCAGTCTTAATTATGAATAATAATTATTTTTAAAGCCTCTGTTATTCTCTGTATTAGTAAGTCTACACAGTATAGAAAGTCTATAGAATATTCTCTTTCAAACTTCATACTATTGAATGATAAACCAAACTGGGGTCAATGAGAAAATAATTTGTTGACGCTGAAGTGTTGGATAGTTGTCCATTTGTGCCAAGACATTGTGTTTACCAAAAACTATACACCTGCATTATCAAAGGTACAAAGAATAATTTGAGAAAAATATGCACCTGCAATCTTCAATCCTATTCCTTGTATTCCGAGGGACCGTTTTTGACAAAAGGCGTGCGCCTGAATAATTATATGTCCCAAACTTGATTTGAATAAAAAATTATGTTCCTGCCATCTGGTTAATATCTGGACCATGTGAACAGAGAGATAGTTTTAATACAATCTGGCACCTGAAGAACAATAATAATTATCAAATGCACCACCATGTCATTTGAATAAAAGCTTATAAACCTGATAAGCACCTGCGTGATAAAATGCACACTTAAAATTGGCAGAAAGCTAAGTTAAAAATATGATGTTTAAAAGATCATTTGTAACAAAAGATAACACAAATGTTATCAAGTAGGCCAATTCAATTAAACACAATAGCCGAATAAAATAACCTTTGAATTTCTGTCACAGTGACACTACGTTCACAAAATATGCATTTGGGGTTTTTACAGATAGTTATATAATAACAACCAAAATGCATATCGTTTTTGGTTCACGTTTAGGCCGAAAAAGAAAATGCACCCATCGTATTCCTGTGTGTGCATCCCTCTTTTAAAAACCAAACAACAATAAACGTCACCGAGAATAAATATAAATATGGTGTTTTTTATATATCAGTGTGCCGTTGTCGTTAAATTGAAGAGGGAATACAAGAGAAACACTAGTAAATAGTTAAAGAAGATAAAGATATCTGTAATTATTGAAAACAAAAATGTTAATCGAAAAATGTAATTTTAAGCTCAAGTATCATCCAGTACAAATTGTTTGCACAATCACTTTGATAAAAATACTACTTCAGTTTCCATATTTCATGTCTCATTTAGCAATGATAGAAATGAATGTTAAAAAACACAATAACGATTGAATACAATGATTCCATAATAAAAGAAAAACAGTAACATTAAAGAGAACAACTGCATACAACATATGTGGTGGTGGGAAGTTAGCTTTTTTGTTAGTTGGTTATAAAATGTTTGATGCATCCAAAAAAAAAACATTAAAAAAAAACTTAATGGCTGGTTTTATGAATTGCGTTCTTTTAAATGGATGTCTTTCAAATTCACACTTTGAAACATCATTTGAGCATAATCCTGTTTGTTTTGTGTGAAATTATACAAGTCAGATTAGTCTTCTTAGCATCCTCTATAATATAAAATAAAACAAGGCCGATAGCCATTAGTCGCGTGCTCTCGTGTAATGAATGAATGCGTGAATGAAGGATTGACATGAAATTCTTAAAGATAAACTAAAATTACCGAAAAATGGGCTGAAATGACTTTAATAAATAAAAAGTAAATGGCTTTAATGAACTTAAGGATTAATTACATAACCTTAAGAATGAATTGAATGCTTAAAAATAACTGGAATACTTCAAAACAACTTGAATGTTCTAGAGAATGACTTTGAGACTGACTGGTTGTAAAGTGGGTGATCATTTTACATTAAACTAATACAGAAAAGTGATCCCCATATTATATCACAAAGTTACAGAGTACAGCATGTAGTAAGAACATATACTACACTTTGATCTTGGCAAAAGGCCAAGAAAAACTTAAAAAGCTAAGAACAGCATCTATTAACAACATACCTTTTATCTTAACCAAAAAGGCCAAGCACAAAAGTACTACGGACGGACTGACGGACCGACCGAGTGACTTATAGAGTCGCTTGCACGCGACTAAGAACATTTTCTTAGTGCCCATTAGTTTCCCATTTTGTTTGTGTGTTATGTTCCTTAGTTTGCGAGATGCGGATTGATTATTCATATTTGAATGTGTCGCCATACTCTTCTCATATTCAGTACTACCTTTACGACATTTCGGTCCGGTTAACTACCGATTTTTTTATGTATATTTTATCGAATCTGGAATCCTTCTGTCGAAATCTGGAGTATGTTTTGTCGAATATAGGAATCTGCACGAAATTTCGAACGGTGTCCTTTACTTCTAACGGCATCCTTTATTTAATCAAATGGGGTAGCATGTTAATGTTCCCTCAACCATGACTGGATACAATTCTTAAAGAATTTGTAAGTGTATTTTGGAACTCGCTAGCACCGAGAATTGAAAATTCAATCGCCACACAGTTGTATCTTACAAGTGAATTTTACCACTAAACACGGATCCGTGGAAATTTCTAGGTTCAACAAAGAAAAATCAAGAGTTTGGCAGAAAGATCTTCGAATTCCACAGGATACACATGAAGACATTTTTAGATTATATCGACTAGACTGTCGAGAAAATAATACTAAATATGAAAACAGTTATCCGAAGATTCCAAATACTATCTAAATGTATTAATCTGGTTTATTAGTAGTTTTGTTTTCTATTAGTTAGTACTTTCTTAATAATCATGGATTAATTTCTCAAACACTCTATAAGAAATTGAACAACCTTGAACTTCAAAAATTAATTGAGGCAGATATTTTGAGCCTCAGTTATAAATTTGAAATACACGAATCATTCAAGAATATAATTCTCTAAACAATATGCGCATGTCCCTACATGTACGACGGGCGTGCAATAAGTAATGCCCCTGACACACTTCCCATAAAAGTTGAGCCACGAAAATTGGCGCAGTTATTAGTCTTTCTCTACATAGGAACCACACAGAGTTATGCATGTCTCCCATCGTTTGATGCAGCTCTAGAGACTGTTTTGTAGAACATTCCAGGTTGATCCTCCAACCACGACGTGACTTCAGAAATCAAGACTGCATCATCTGGGAAACGCTTTCCTTTCAAAAAACAAGTTCATGGCTGGGAAGAGGTAAAAGTCAGAGGGTGCAAGGTCAGGAGAGTAGGGAGGATGGGGAAGAATTTCATAACCACACGCTCGTGCTTCTAATGTGGCGACATGCGAGTTGTGGACCGGAGTGTTGCCCTGCAGGAGCAGAGTACCTTTGCTGATCTTGCCCCGCCTCTTGATTTTGATAGCTTCCCTTAATTTCCTAAAGAGTGAAGCACAATAAGCTCCTCTAAGTGTGGTACCCTTTGCCAGGAAATCTGTCATTTACTATTCTGTCCTGGTCCCAGAAGACTATGAGCATGACCTTGCCAGTGAAGGGCTACATCCTTGCCTTCTTTGGAGGTGGTGAGTCCAAGTGCTTCCACTGCATTGACTCGGCTTTGGTCTCTGGATCATAGTGTTGGACCAAGGTTTCATCCTTTGTAATTAGTCTTTTGAAAAACTTTGACTCATCTTATTGGCACATTTCCAAATTCATCCTCGAGCACTCGACGCGTTCTCGCTTCTGGAATGGTGTGATCAACCTAAGAATCTATCTGGCAGACACCTTATGCATATGCAAATGGTCATGAATGATAGTTTCCATAGACTCTGTACTAATCTTGACATCTTGGGCTATTTGGCGAATAGTAATATGCCGATTTTCCAAAATGGCAGCCTCAACTTGACGGACAGATGCTCAATCAATAGCAGAAGGGGAGGCGACCAGATCTGGGAGCTGTTTCCACAGACTTCTGGGCATGTTTTAATCCATCATGCCAGCGTTTACAAGGTCATATGATGGGGCATTATAACCATAAGTTTCTTTAATTTCATCAAAAGTCTCCTGTGGTGTTTGTCCTTTCAAATACAAAAAACGATCACTGCTCGACATTCAACAAGCTCCATTTCACACCTGACTCAGTTCAAACGCCTGTAAAACAGAAACCACAAGGAGTTCAGAGCTGTACTTTACCATATAACCCGTAGAGATATAAAACATTGCACATGGAAAATTTCAGCTAGATCAGACAATTGGAAGTGGGTCAGGTGCATTACTTATTGAACGCCCTTCGTAGTTAAAATTCCACAAAAATATCTAGATATATATTTACTTATATAAAAGTAGCATGCTTATCCGGCATTGCACCTGGTAAATGTTTAACATAACTTTTATCCACCCTTCATCTCCTCGCCCCTGTTATCACTTCTTTCTCCGGACACACTTGCGTTCTTATTCATTCAACCCGTTCTACACGAATTTTAGTAAGCGTTATGAAAATACTCTGTAGAATATATTGGATGTGTTAAATTTATGGAGTAACATGGTAAGATGTGTGTACGGTTCGATAACATTAAATAATATTAATAGATATTATCTCCCCCCCCCAAAAAAAAAATTATCTTTATTTTATTTTAGATATTTACATCCGTAGTTATGATGATTAAAATACCAACTTAGCCGGTATTTGTTTTGTATTATTCATACATAGAGATGTTTGCTCTTTATATAACTAGCATTGGTGCCCGGCGTTGCCCAGGTGTGTGTATGTGTCAGTTGAGCAAAAAAAAGTGGTAGTAGGGAGGCAGGCTCGAAACCGTACCGCGAAGAAGGAAAATAAGGGGGAAACCGTAACGTCTTTGCTGTTACGATCACTGCCAAACCGGAAGTGACGTAGGTTTAAATAAGGGCTAGACAATTGAAAAAAGGGGATGACTTTCGAAAATATCGGTAAAAAAGCGACTCTTCCCTGAAGGAAAGTGCCCAATTGAGGGTGAAGAAATTAATGTTTTTAGCTAATTTTTTTTAATAATTGTCGTTTGAAGGATCGAGCGTTAAAATGATCTTGTGAAAATCCGTCGCCTCCGTCGAAGGTTATGCAGGCATGCAAACATACATGCATACATTCATATATTGGTAGCTCCAATTTTCGACACAAACCGATTAAAAAGCTTGCCCTATCTCTGATTCCTTTTATGGAAAATTTCAAATGTTTAGACCAGAAATTGTCTGAGTAATTTGGTAGATACCGCAGAGGTATTTTTTAAAAACTTTGACCCCTATGATAAGCCCTTAACATTTATTGTTTTGGACTCAAATCAAGTTATTAAGTTAGATCCATGTCCAGGGAACCTATATCTAAAATTACAAGTGTTTATACTCAAAATTGTCGGTGGAGTTTGGTAGAGTTCTCAAAGGTCAAATCGTTTAATTTTGACCCTTTACAGCCAAATTTATGGCCAAAAACGAATGAAAGGTTTTCCCAAATCTCCATTCTCTGTATATCAAATTTCGAGTGTGTAGAGTGAAAATTGACAGAGTTATTGTGTCGGGAAATGTACACAGACAGGCACACAGAGAGACAGTCATGCGCTTTCACTTTTATAGTTATATAGATTGGTGAGTACAGTAATTCCAGAGAGAAAAAAACAAGTTTACTCACCAGGAGGATCATTAGAACGTTACGATTTTGTCAAAATCAGCTGTAAGTGCATACATTGTTTTAACGTCTGTTAATATTGCATGTATAGGTTAAGGATAAGTTCTCGCCAATCCGTTGGGGCCGAGACCAGTTTTGAGTGGGCTATCTGACTTCTTCTGTTTAGCTAGAATGTCCATCTAACCAGATTTATCATTATCCCTTTGAGAAAGCGTTAGTTTATTGTTAATTGCATTGGCGCTTTACACAGAAATACCGACGAAGAGTTCTCAGGCACTTTTTTGTCAGCAAAGGCCTCAAGCATCTTATCTGCTCGCAATTGAATTGCTGTTTTTCCACATTAAGTGCAAGGAAAAAATGAAGCCATACTCCTTAATCCTGCCACGAACATGTGATCAGTATTTTGTATATTTTGTGGTTGTCAAATATATTTATGTTGTGGTTGTCAAACATATTTCTGTTTACTTTTATAAAGGCTGGTATCTCTATCTATCTATCTATCTATCTATCTATCTACAATTATATAAAAGTCATTCTGTGTGTGTAAGTTCCTTGCTTATAGGTTCCGAAACGGCTGAGCCTATCTTTTGCAAATTTCACACAAAACTAATTTATCTACCTGGAAGTGTTCTTAGGTATGTTTTTATCCAATAAGTATCGAAAATCGAAACAAAAACTGATCTTAAATTAAGATAAATAAAACAATAATTTCTACTGGGAATATTTCACGTTGCACTGGCAGGAGAGATAAGAAACTCTCAGCAAATCATTTCTTCTAAAGCAACAAATTTATTATAATCTGGAGATATAGCTTAGTGGCAGAGCATTCATCTACAGATCGAATGACTCCTGTTAAATACGTCACCATTTTATTAAAAAAAAATAATATATGATAAAAGAGAAAGTACCATTAAAAATCGCTTTAACTAATTTCTTCGTTTGCATATTTTAAAAGTAAACATTAATCAGGTGCGAATTTTTCAGGCCATTAATCGTCAACCCTAAATATCAGCTGACGTTATATGGTAATTAAACACAGCGGGGACTTAATCAACGACATTATCATTATTTACTTGTTTTGTTTTTCTTTATGCGAATTAGTCAACCAGGCAAATTATTCCTCGTAATATATAATAAGCAATAGAGGATAGTTTTTATAATAATAAATACGCAATCTGCATTAATTAAAATACCATGTTTAAGCTTGTACCACCGGACAACGCTGTGCTGACAGCTAGTATCTTTATATATTTGTATTCATAGGAGTCACTCCTAGTCTATTTAATCGATCATTATGGATTTATTTTTTACAATAGAGCTGCTAAGCGTATAGAGTTTATATGTAAGTTATTTTATTTTTTATCTAGTTTTATGAAAAAAGGGGTCAGAAAAGCGTGGAAATTCTGCGTGAAAATTTTGCGTGGAAATTTACCCTTTTTGTGAAATGTTAATAGTTATTAGACATAAAGTCATACATTTTTCATTAATTGAATTTTCTTAAGTCCATTTGAAAGATTCTTAATAGAGAGTAATATTGGCGCTAAGATCTATTGACAATAAAATATTTCAGATTTGCATGAAATTTGATCTGCAATAATTAAACATCAATTAAGAAAAAGTCACTGCATTTAAATTTATTTTCAAGGAACAGTTATGTTTTAGTGTCATACACTGCTGATCAAAAATTTAAGACCACTTAAAAATCTTTAAAAAAAGGCACTTTTTTAAGAATAGATTTTAAACTCTTCCGACTTAAGGTTATCAATATTACAATCTAAAAGGTTGTTGAACCAAAAAGTACATTCCAAAGATTTATTTTTAAAATTTACATTTTTATTTAATTAGGCTTTTTTACACATGATCAAAATTATAAGACCAGAGAGAAAAATTCTCTTAAATGGTGCAAAAATATATGAAATGTGTATGAAAACATTCAACAATAAAACTTAATAATGAGTTCTACCGCCATTGCTTTTGATGACCTCAAAAATTCTTTCGGCCATGCTAGAAATAAGGGTTTCCATTAAGGTGCGGGGGAATCCTGCTCCAGTTTCTGAAGGTGGCTTCACACAGTTAATTTTTTGTTGAATATTGTTTGCCATTTCGATAAACGTATTTTGTAATCCATCTCCAAACATTTTCAATTGGGTTCAAGTCCGGCGAGCATGCAGGATGTCCCAAGAGATGCACTCCATTTTCTTATAGAAAGCTCAAGGTCTGTCTTGCAGTGTTGATTGCAGCATTATTCTGTTGGAATAACCATCCATCCCCAGACAAAGGATTCCCCTCCATCATCAAAGATGCTTTTTGGAGCAGGCTAACATAACCAGATACTGTCTGACGACCGTGCATCATCTGGAGCTCGATCGTGCCTACGTAAGAAAAAGGCACACCATACCATTACGGACCCTCTACCACTATGACGTATGAGAAAAATTTCAAGGGCCATCTTTTTGTCATGCCAATATCGCTTGAAGCCATCAGGACCATCTAAATTGAATTTTTCTCACCAGAAAACAGAACTTTCTTCCACTTCTCAATACCCCAGGTTTGGTAATCATGACCAAATCTTAAGCGATCCACTTTTTGGCGTGGAAACAATCGTATCATTTTTTTACACTTTCAATTTACCAGGCATTTTGTTGTAAGTTTCGTCTGATCGTATTGGACTGCAATCAGCATATGTAACCGTTTTAATTTTACTAGAAGAGAGTCCTCTGTCATTCATAACAACCTGTCTGATTATCCTACCCAATGCAGGAGAAATTTGGGGGGGGGCCCTACCAAAGGATTTTGCTTTTCTATAATTCTCAGTGCTCTTTAGAGAGTGGCAAATAACAGTTTTACTGAGATTTACCTTAGCTGCTATCGCTCGCTAGGACAAACCTTGCTTATGGTATCCTAGAATTCGAGAGCGCTAAACTTCGGTTAATTTTCTTGCTTTAGGCATGGTAACACCTTTATACAGTGATTGCTAATCTCTAACTGAACTAAAAACATTAGAATTATCATAAATCTTACAATTTATACCCTTGGTCTTATAATTTTTTTCATGTGTAAAAAGCCTAATTTAATAAAAATGCAAATTCTTAAATACATTTTTTGGGGATGTACCTTTTTGTTTCGATAATCTTTTAGATTGTAGTGTCAGTAACCTTAAGTCGGAAGAGTTTAAAACTTATCATTATAAAAAGGATTCTTTTTAAAGAGTTTTAAGTGGTCTTAAATTTTTGATCAGCAGTGTATATTATTTAGATTCTAGAATCCAAATTATCAAATGTATTTTGATTTAAATTATGAGAATAATTACTAAAAATGTGTATTATCTTTATATATTCGTAAAACTGATGCAAAAACGTTCTATTTAAAGAAGTAATTTTACCTGTTCTGAAACTTGTATACCTCTAGTTTATTATAATATAAATGAAAGGTCTAGTATTCCCTTTACATGAGATTATTTATTTTATTTTTTCCATGCGAATTTTTGTAGTTTTATATTTATAAATGCACAGTACCCGCCATTCATAAAAAAAAACAGTGAAAATTATATGGATTAGAAAAGAGGCAAGTGATTAGTTCGAAAGAAGCGTATCTTTCCACCATTATATCTGTCAGATATCCCCTACATGCATCGTGACATTTAGGACAGGAAGGAATAGGATTCTGTGTCATCTTGCGTGTGTCTTGCCTTTAAACTAGACGGCGTCGTTGAAAAATGAAAAAAAAAAACTTACGTTTCACAGAATCCACAACTCAGTTCTATGGCGCCCGTGCGGAGCGTGACAGTAACTTATAAAAAATAATATAAAACACGGGTAATAGACTTGTTTTTTAGGCATCTAACCGAGACAAGTCTAATATAAACAGTATCTTATAACGACATGTCAGTTTCGTTTTCAAATTATGTAATGGCAAAACCGTCATCATTGTAAATGCTTGTAGCCCCCAGATTTTTATATCATCTATAATATAAAAGCGAAAATTTGTGTGTGTTTGTGTGTGTGTGTGCGTGTGCACTTTTTTGTATGTCCGGCAAAGGCTTTTTTGGGGGGTGGAGGGACTCGGTAGGGATCTCGGGGGGGTACCCTTTCTTAGAACATTTTATATACTCCTTAGATTGAAAGATCTTCGATTTACAAAAGAAGGTAGCGTCTACATTTATTTTCATAGACTTATCGGGAGCTGCCTGTCCCCTACATCCTGTGAAGCGTAAAACTTACCTGGTTTGAAGCCAAAATTAAGTGAATCATTTTCTTTCTATGGCGTGGTCTATGACCTCGATAAATTTACGCACCTGTGTGAACTCATTCACTTAACTCGTTAATCGCTAAAATGTTTTTCACTCCCTTTGTCACCATAGTGCAGTGGTCAAAACTTCAGATTTTTTGCCTTCGCGTTACAGGTTCGAACCTGCTTATCATTTAACACTTATTTTTTCCTCCACACATACCGCCAATCACCCAGGCAACGCAAGGCACCCACGCTAGTTAAATATATAAATCATTTTGTGGGCACCAAAACGGCTAAGACGATTTATAAGGAATTTCACACAAATGTAGCTTATAATAGATTTTTTTCGGAATATCTCCGATAAGCATCGACAATTTATAATCTAAAAAAATAAAGGCAAGTCCGATGTTGACCAAACGTAACACTTTCATACGGTCTCACATCGGACGTGTATTTGGACACCGTACAAGTAGAGAGATTTCGTGTATGAATCGTGGGGGCTGCGTTCGCGCCTGGCCTCCATGGAATGGAAATAGGCACAAACTTTAATAAAGACTTTTCATATCTATCTGCGTAATTATACTTTGATAAGTATGTTCCAGTTTGAAGAAATATGGTATAATAAAATTATAGGATGTTCGTTCGCACCTGACACCCATAGAATGGAAATATGCCACAAAGTTTAACACGGTTTTTAATATAGATCCACAGAATTTTGTAATAAGTGTTTCATTGTGAACAGGTATGATATAATAAATTATCGGGTTTATCTATTTTATTTTTACTTTCATCATATTTTGCTTTGGTTTTGATACCCCCAAATTCGAAGCTATCTCTTCACAACCCTTCTTTTCCATAACCTATCATACTTTCATAAATCAGAGTCCATTTTCTGTAGGATGTTTTTGAAACAAGCCAACGACGGGTACTTTGCTAGTATATATATATATATATATATATATATATATATATATATATATATATATATATAATTATTATTGCAAAAATACTGGTAATATTATAAGGCGTAAGATATTTTGTATAGAGTTTCAGTATTTAAGTGGCTAATACTTGAGTAGAGTTTAGTAGTAAATTATGTATATATATATTTTGCACAGATACGTCGTTGTCGTTTTCACGGGAAATATCCTCGCTACATGCACAGATTTTTTGTTACTTAGTATTTTGATCTATCTATGTAGTATTTAGTTAGGATTATGTTTCCTATGGCTCAGCTTTACTAAAAATTGTTTTGTGTGGGTGTGCGTGTGTAGATGAATCAAATTAACAAATGACTGTGTTTAAACACGTGCGCCATTGCAATAATTTTATTGATAAGTATTTTATCATTTTGTTGCTATTTCAAATGTTTATTGCATTTAGTTTGTCTATTGAAATTATTATTTTATTATTACATATGTTTGTCCTAAGCAAAAAAAGTTTAATCTATGTCCACAGTTCGGGTCTATTTCGTCTTTACAACTTTTATAATGATTTGCGGTAGATTTATAGATTTTAAAGCTCAGCCATTCTTGTACAGACATAATCAAGCCAGGTAGTCTATATATCTACATGTATTAGTTTATAGTACATATTTTTCATTCTGTCATTGAAATGCGTCGGCTCTATTCAGATTCTCAATAACGGTCACCTAGTGAAGTTTTGAATCATTTTAAATTGGCGATGCTTTTATGTTTGTTATTCTCAGTTTGGATGCGAGACCGACGTATATAATATATATATGTTATAATTCGGATTTTTATACATTATTTATCACTCATAAATTAATGGACAATGGAGGTTTAAGAAAATTCCTGGCGGCAATGAGAGTATTGAAGATGACGAGAGTAGTGATCAGCCATCGGATGTTGAGAACAATCAATTAAGAGTCTTACTCGCAACCAATCAACGCACAACTGTTCAAATTAATGCTGAATCAGACTAACATATACGACGATTTCTAATCACTTGAGAAATATTGAAAACGCAAAAAAAAAAAAAAAAAAATTCTTAATACAACTTGAACACCAACCAAACGAAATGCCATCTTCTCTACTTTTATGCAACAAGAACGACCAGTTTCTCGACCGGGTAGTGCCTTGCGATAATAAGTGGGCGCTTTACGATAAGCAGCAACGCCCAGCTGAGTGGTTACCGCCGACGAATCTCCACGACACTCCCCGAAGCTAGGGTTGCAACAAAAGTGGGCCATGCTGACTGTTTAGACCGGTCTAATTCATTACAGTTTTTTTTAATGCACGCGAAACCAATGCAGGATAAGTACTGTTAAGAGATGGAGGAAATGCTTCAGAAACTTCGACAACAACACCAAGCATCAGTCAACAGAAAAGATCCAGTTCTACTCCATAACAATGCCTGACCGCACTTTTCTAAACCGACATTGCAGAAGATGAACGACTTGGGTTACAAAACTTCTCCTCATCCGCCATACTCTCCTGAATTATCACCTAGTGATAACCACTTTTTCAAACATCTTGACAACTTTTTGCGTGGAAAACGCTTCAAAAACGTAACTACTATCAAACACAACATCAGTAACTTCATCACCACCACAACGAAAGATATTCTCGTTACCGGCATGAATACGCTTGTTTCGGGTTGGGAAATATGTAGATTCTGATAGTGCTTATTTCGATCAATAACTTTTCGTTTTAAGCAAAGATGTGTTCATCTGAATTTAAAAGTTAAAAAAAACCCGCCAAAACTTTTTTATCAACCTGACCTATATATATATATATATATATATATATATATATATATATATATATAACTATTTCATTTATTCACATGAATTTACTATACGAAAGTATAGATTTATGCGTAAACTTTAAGTATTTACTTCAAAAGTGCTCAATACGTAGGTAGAGCTAGTTAGTAATTTATAAAAAAATACCTCAAAATCTATTAAACTGTAAGCGGGAAATAGCAAACAACTGTGTTCACAAAATAAAACTTACTCTAGGATAGCGATACAAAATAGCTTTAAAACTAACAATAACAATAGAAAACAAACAAATAAATAAATTAAATAAACATGAATATACATAAACGATCACACGCATATATGTATATATACATATATATATATGTGTGTGTATATATATATGTGTGCATTATTGTGTACACATAGGTATATTTATATGTATATAAAAAAAAGTAGAACGGCCACCTAAAACCACTAACCTAGCTCTAAAACAGATCCTTTGTTTGATAAAATGCATGGCCATTGGCTGGTAGGAAGGGGCGCGGTGGATACTAGAAAGCTGATTGGCCAACTAGTAATCCTCAACATGTATAAAAACAAGAAGCAACGACAGAATTCGCGCATAAGCCTGACGAATCCTATAGTTGGATGAAACGCAGAATATTCAGTGTAGCTTAATCGCCATATATATTTTATAAATTACTATATATATATATATATATATATATATATATATATATATATATGTATATATATATATATATATATATATATATATATATATATATATATATGATTACTTCTGTAATATCCTAAGAAAAGTCCTCTTTAGTTTCTGTCCGGCCTGACATCAAGAAAAGAAAATGTATCATTTCTCTTGCGGTTAAGTTACTATGAATCATCGGACGTTTTTTTATCTCCTGATACATAATTGCTGATATAGAATGCATGTAACTCAAGCGTTTGTAATTATTATACTAAGCTGTGCTTGTACTCTAATTTACAGAGAGAACAACTATGTTTTCTGCTAGCTGAATTATACATCTTTTGAAAGCTACGGTATTGAAGCTCTGTTATATACAGCTGCTATGCCAACTTTCAATTTGTTGACTATGTTACATATCGGTTGACGAATAACTAACCAGTATATGTACAGCCGAATCAAATGCTTGCAAAAAGTGGCTTATATAAAAGAACTGGCACATTTTGGGTATCATATTTACACGTCAAGCAAACATAGAAACAAATCGCGTTTCCCAGTCTAAGGTTTTACACTATTATACTTGAAAATGTTCAGCCACACTGATGAGTCCAATACGAGGAAACACGTGTCAGTGGATAATTATATTTTTAAAATAAAATTATATATATACATATATATATATATATATATATATATATATATATATATATATATATATATATATATGTAGTAAATTCGAGCGCGAGTTGATGCAGTGATTGCAGGTGATTAAATGACTTACTGACTAGATTGGTTTCTAACGAATGATAAAAACATATTTTTTTTGTATAGTTTTAAAGGTTAAAAACTTCAAATAAAATAGATGATTTTTGTCTATTAAATCTATTTTCGATTCTCTTCCAACTTCCGAATAACAGTCTTCACTTCTGGCGGGAACAGGCTGATGTAATCACTGTATTTATCATAAGTCCGAGTACTTTTCAGTCATTCAGGATTAATCTTCAGAACTAAATTAATCTAACTGGTTTTGAACAATTTATAATTTTTTTCTTCATTGGTTAATTATTCGTCTTTTTTTCTATTGGTTAAAATTAATAATGATAAACATCAGCCAGTTCCCGCCAGAAGTAAGGACGGTTATTCAGGAGTTGAAAAAGAATCGAAAATAGATTTAATAGACAAAAAACGTCTACTTGATTGAATGGCTTACGCTATAGAGATAAAATGCTGCCTATATATAAATACACATATATATACATATATATATATATATATATATATATATATATATATATATATATATATATAGGCAAGTAAGATCTATGACTTACTTGTAGTTTCATCAAATACTTTTGCAAGCAAAATACGATCCCGCATTTTGCTAGATCCCACCCTCTGATGAGAAGGAAATTATTTCTTACAAAACTCCGCGGATTAAGGACTATCCACTTATTTAGCGTTTCCTTTTTAAAATTATATATGTTTTTAAATCCGGGCCTTGATAAGTGGTGACCACTGTGTAAAAAAACCCCCAAAAAACCCTCTTTTTCAAAGTGTTTTTAACATGTTTTATAAACTACTCGTTAATATATATATATATATATATATATATATATATATATATATATATATATATATATATATATATATATATATTTACTAGCATTTCAGCACGGCGTTGCCCGTGCGTTTGGAGGTGTGTCTCAAGCAAAAAAAAACAAAAAAAACGGTCAATTTTCTTTAACTTTGACCCCTATCATGACCGCTTAACATTTATTGTTTTGGGTTCAAATCAAGTTATTAAGTTAGGTCCATGCCCAATGAACCTTTATCTAAAATTTCAATTATTTATTGTCAAAATTGGAGGAGGGGTTTGGTATATATAACTATGTATATATATATATATATATATATATATATATATATATATGTGTGTGTGTGTGTGTGTGTGTGTGTGTGTGTGTGTGTGTGTGTGTGTGTGTACTTGCAAGTAGACCCGGTATTGTTTAGAAATGAACAGAGGTTTAAAAAACATTCAGCTCTCCCATCATTTTATTTCCATTCACATCGGTGTAATCGCCCATTTTCGATTAAATTGATTGATTGGCTGCTCTAGTATGACTCCCCCCCCCACAATGTTCCAGAAGGAAGCTCCAAGGGCCTTCTCGCTGTGATTTAGTTCGCAACACATTGTATTATGTATTACACTGTAAACAATCTACTATTGATTTCAAAAATTATCTGTAAATAATAGCTTCATTTAAAGTTAAGAATGCAAAAAGCAAGTGTCACAATTCAATTATACTCTAAACAAATACATTCATTTCTTTAAAAAACTAACTGCCAATTTTATGACATTATTTTTACATATTGACTTGAAAAAAGTTACAAAGTTGGTTCAATATCGCTGTAAAAAAACGTTCATTTCGTATGTGTCTCTGAATTACACAAAAACTACAGTTGATTTTATAGGATGAGCCTTTCTGGTGTTGCGGTAATAAACTGCACTTGTAATGTAAGGCTGTTTAAAAGTGTCAATTTTGGTCAAAACTGGACTTAATTCTTTAATCGGACTTTTTCGATTATCGATTATCCATACTAATCGGAAGCATTCCATGCAAAACCTACGTAAGACACTCCCAAACACATCAAGTACTTTCTACTATACATTCTCCTCGAGTGTCTGAGTTGCCTATGTACAATGCTATGTCATACAAATTCATACGAATATACCTAATATTTATTTACAATATATGCTACACTTTTCCAAGTAACGTTACATTCACTAAGAGCACAAAGATGAACACTCAAGCAGAATAGATTAATAATTGTTTTTAAATCCTTTCAACCTAGAGATAACAGGAAAGAGTATAAAATATCATACTTCAATGGTCAGTAGGGGAGAGAAAATGTATGCTCCAAAATTCTTTACAAACTCAGTGATTGAAATGTAAAATGTAGCTTTACTGGAATATTTGAATATATATGTATTTCATATTGAAATCCAGCGTTAGTCTTGAGCGCTTTGATTTCCGAGAACTGCGACTGAAGTAAAAGGAAAAATATAAATACACTCATGCATATATATATATATATATACACACACATATATATATATGAACAAATGATTAATAAAACATGTTAAAAGACATCTTGAAAAAGAGTTAAACACATATTTAATTTTAAAAAAGGAAGCACAAGATAAGTGGATATTCCTTAATCCGCGGAGTTTCGAAGAAATACTCCCCTTCTCATCAGAGGGCAGGAATTAGCAAAATGCAGGATCGGATTTTGCATATAAAAGTATTTAATGAAACTACAAGTAAGTCACAGATCTTACTTGGTTAAAAAAAAGGGTGAGGTAAGGGGAATAGGTGGTAAAAGAAAAATGATAAAAAGATTTCACATGAATGGATAGTCCGGTGAAGGGTAGTTTATATATATATATATATATATATATATATATATATATATATATATATATATATATATATATATATATATATTTATATATATATATATATGTGTGTATGTATATATATCATAATTTACGAGTTTAAAATTTGTGATTTGAAAAAGTGGAATTTCAAATATAGAAATTTTATTGTATGCAACACAAAGATTACAGTATAGTAAAATACATTTCCTTAACCCATGAGTTTTCGATGTTTATACATCTCCTCGTTGGAAAAATATTAGCAAATATTATTATTTGCATCTAATTTGCTAAATGTAAAAAACATAGAAAATTAAATGTTTTTAAAGTTTATAGATCATTTTAGCTACATAGAATAAGGGAAATTGGATATTGATGCAGCAAAAAAATAAAAAAAGGAAGATATTGAACTTCAAATCGGCAGTGTATGTTAAATCATTTAGTGGAAGCTCTTTGTAGTCGGCAGGTAAAAAGATCCAAAGCGTATTGTAATAAATCCAATATATACATATTTCCACAATTTTTCTTTTGTTTGATTGGAGATCCGGATATGCACTGGTGATTCCCGAAATGATGAAACACTAGAGTGTCTGTAAGCATTTATTTAAAATCATATATATATACATATATATATATATCTCACTAAAATTTTTAAATAGTTCCACTTTAATCTTTTCAGATTCCTGTTTTAGCCTCTGAATACGAACTCAAGTCAGAATTCGTTCAACGTAAAGCAATCTGCCTGAAACCATATTTCTGTCTAAAATAGAATCCATCTATGTCGAGACATAAATCTTCGAAGAGAATGTCTGGATTGCATCTTGCTTTTCAGTTATTAATCACGGATAATGGCGGAATGAAAGAGAAACGTGTAAAAAAACAACAGCGCCTTACAAATTCTTTCTATTTTTTCTGTTTTTTTGTCGTTGTTTTCTTTCTGGCTCGCGTGACTGTTCGCCATTCAGGCAAGGAATCTTTCTTCGTTGACCGAATTTACCTTTCACGACCGTTTTTTTGTTATTTATCCATTTTCCTACGCGTTCATATTTATCACGGTTACAAAACAAAACTACGCGGACATGATTTTTCAAATACACAAACATATATAGTTTTGAGTTAAAATTAATAAAAAAAAAATAAACATCTAAATTATAAATGGGGTTATTATTTTGTTTGAGCTGTTTCTTTTCGTGCTGTCTCTGTACAAGGTTGTTACAACTTTTAGAAAGTTCGGATTTTAATATCATATATGAACTCTCTAATAACCTCTACATAGCCCATTACCATCATCAAGGGATTAGTCAATAAATATAAAAGCTATTTTAATCATGGATAATATAAAGGGCAGCGAACTATAAATTAAATAAATTACAGAAAAATATTGTATTTATACAAATATGTGGTGTATTCCTAAACTTAATATTTGACATTTTTAATTCAAATACAATTTAGGGAATCTGACCCCACGTCTAAGGCTTATATAACGTAAACTATAGTTTCAATTGTCACAACTTTTATGCATTCATGTACCCTGTATTTCGGCAATATATCGTTAAATGATATTTTCAAGTTGTCTATTGTATCAGTTTTATTAAATTATACATGGAGCTGTACATATAACCAATAAAATAATTAAATGGGGTCTAACGGCAAGGACTTTTACAAGTGCATTTCGTGAATTGGTCCATTTATAGAATTTTTACACAGAAAATTGATCACTTCATTTGTAATTTGCAAACTCTGCCAGTGTGTCTCTCTTAACAACTCCTCTATCAATTTTCGTTCTATATACTTGAAACTTGTTACACAAGCGATTTGAACGTGTGGAACAAATTTGGTTTGCTTTCTAACCGGTAAAATAGCTCCTAACGAGTCTAGATTAAAAATAATTTAACTTTGCAGACGTAAACTGACTAAGCCTGCTATTTTGTCGTATGCACAAAGATACATTTATTATTTTGGAAAACATTATGGTTTTAATGTCTTGTGTGTGTATGGATTTAAATCAGACTATAACGAATAAGGTTAGACAACTATTTCTATTGGTTTCGATTCTAGCGGATAGCGCTAAGTCATATTTTTAAAACTTTTCAAATATGTACTTTATATTTGTTTTAATATAAACATCAACACAGTATTCATTTTATTATAATAAATACCAAAGCGCCATGATTAACAATATAATATTAAACAATATTGTCAGACGCGGCAACACTTGATGGAGGCATTTATGCATATTGGATAAAATATGATAATAAATGGAAAATGAGCCCGTATGTAGCTTATGTATGCTTCGAATGTTATGCTATGTAAATACTATATCTGCATAGACAAAAAAAACAAGCTTAAATGTATTATACAGCCAGGAACAACCTGATAATATGTATGTATGTATATATATATATATATATATATATATATATATATATATATATATATATACCTATAGACATATATACATGCATATAAATGATATATATATATGTATATATATATATATATATATATATATAGATATACACGTTTTATTTTTTATTACCGTATTTTTCTGTTTAGTTACATTATTGTTTCAGCTACACGACCGTTTCTTGGCCGTCAGGTAGCTTCCTCAGACTTTTACAGAAACAATAATGTAACTAAACACAAAAATACGGTAAGAAAAAATAAAACGCATATTTGCTCGACAACAGTATTGGGCACTTTCTTCAGGCTTTTATTAATTACCACTTCTTCTAAATATATATATATATATATATATATATATATATATATATATATATATATATATATATATATGACGGAAAGAATAGACACTTAAAGAAATTGCTTATTCCAGTCAACATAATTTAAAAACTGCGTATTTCAATAAACATAATTTAAAACCTATTAAAAAGATTTTCCCAAATCTCAATACCCCTTATGTCAAGTCTCGAGTCTATAGCCTGAAAATTGATAGAGTAGTTTGGTAGGAAAATATACACACACAGACACACACCCTGACAGACAATTTCACTTTTATACATATATATATATATATATGTATGTATATATATATATATATAGAGAGAGAGAGAGAGAGAAAGAGAAAGGAGGAGAAAGAGAGCGGTTGATGAATAAATAGCGACATATTAATAAGTAATTGACCATGTGATATTTATTTTCTCTTTGAATTTTCTATCAATTATATATAAGAAAAGAAGTATTTTATTTCAACAAGAAAATTGAACAAACGATCAAACGTGAACATCATTCACGTCGATTCTTTTCGCTATTTTCTTTATTCAAAGGTTACGCGACAATTTGTACTTTGATAAAATGTCGTGTTTCCTTACATTAATTTAGTGTTTATTAAGATATATATATATATATATATATATATATATATATATTTGAAGCATCATTGATCAATGAATTTACTTGCCTTCAGTTTGACACACTATCCGTTTTCAACAAGTTTGAAATCTACCCCCATAAAAGAACTAACCTGTATATTCAGCGTATATTCTAACAAAAAGAAGGTAGACAGAAAAACACTCGGTAGATATTTCAACTCATGTTATCCAAATAGAAATTTACTTGTTCGTATATCAAGTGTCACAAAAATATCATAATCACAAACATTAATGAATGAGAAGCGAATTACCTCTCTTTGTAGTTGCTCTTCATCGGTTAAAAATCATTAAAACCATTTCCTCTGTAAAAATTTAAAAAGAAGACATCACTGTCTGTTTATAGTATCAGAATCGAAAATATCCGCAAGGAACACAAACGCTAACGTGTGATGACATATTCTCATGTTAGGTGATCCTATAGTATAATTCAGAGTTATTGTCCGTTGTATAAGCGTTGTTTAAATTTTAAAGTAAAGTACGTATGAAATACATATATAAGCCAAATTACAACTCTAGATAATGAAAAATAAACAAATATTTATTTGTTAAAAATTAATACTTCAACGATGGATGACATTTTCTCAAATGTTATTGTTGTGGAGACGCCCACTAATTAGCATACGTGGGTGAACAAGGTATAGATAAAGGTATCAAGCCAGCAAGACCGGGGAGCTGTGTTCGAACGCTGGATAGGCAAGACGCATGTGCCGGTTGCTCCATGAAAGATTTAACACGCCCTCTGCCGGACAATCTTCGAACTGCAGTACAACTGCACCTTTGTCAATAGGTATTATCTTTTTGTCTTAATATATTTGTTTTACCTTTACTTTCTGCGTTCGTGTTGTTATTGATATAGACACAACAGTGGCGACGGGATTTCGAAAAAGATTTACGCGTGAGTAAATACACTATCGAACTCAACAGTGGTATTTGGGAAATACTTAATCGTCAAAGATTGAAAAAAATTCACTCGGAAATTCAATGTTTAAAACGCAGCAACTACGAAATTGTCACCAAGATTTTTTTGTGACTACTTGAAAAGGAAATTCAAAACACGGTACACTTGAAAAAAAAAACCAGCAAGCACGTTATTCTAAAGTGCCTACGAGAGAAAAAAAAAACTTGAAAGTTACAGTAACCCTTTCTGCAAAGTGCACACACACACACACACACAAACTTATTAGGTAGACTGTTTTATAAGAAAAAGTGATTTTTTCTCAGTGTACTAAGAAGGAATCTTTTATTTCTTTCTCGTACATAATTAATAACGTAACAAAAAGAATCGGTTGTTCGTAGTTATTAAAGAAAGGAAATTTTAAAAGTGACTGATTTACTAATTTGAAAAACAAAATCGAGGATCTTATCAAGTTATTCGCGGAAATGCAAATACGTCAACAAGAAAGAGACGAATTACAGAAAAAAGAACAACAAGAAAGAGACGAAAGACAACAAGAAAGAGATGAAAGACAGAATGAACGGCTTCTTAAATGTATAGATCAAATGCAACTTGGTCAAAAAGATTTGTTGGAAAGATTAACGACTAATTCTGCACAGGAAAGCAATACGACTTTTTCCAACGCAACAATTGTGAATAGCATAGATGTGTTCATGTACCTACTGGAAGAGGATAAAACTTTTGAGGCATACTTCAAGAGATATGAAGATATTTTCGAAACAGATTGCGAAAGCTGGTCAAACGCAAAGAAAGTAAGTTTATTACTTCGAAAGCTCGGTACCAGTGACCATTGCAAATTTGTTGATTTCATATTGCCAAGGAGAACGAATCAGTTAGACTTCGCTGAAACCGTAAAACTTCTTAAGGAGTTATTCGGACGGAACATGTCTCTTTTTCACAAAAGATGGTCGTGTTTGAACCTTAAGAAAACGGAGAAGCAGGACTACCTTATATATGCGTCAGTAGTGAATAAACACTGCGACAATTTTAAATTATCGGAACTTACGGTGGACGATTTCAAATGTTTAATTTTTGCACAGGGGCTAGTTTCTACAAAAATTCAGAGATCCGAAGACGCGTTCTCTCAAAATTAGAGACAGAACAAGGCCTGACACTTCAAAAGTTAGCAGAAGATTGTCAAAGGGCAGTATCACTAAAAAAGACTCCAGAGATATAGAAGAAGCAGGAGTGTCATACATAAGGAAGATTAAAAAATCTGGCAGAAACGCTGGGTAAAGAACGTGTGAGACTCGTCAAAATCCAAAAAGATTACGCGAGTTATAAATACTCAAACTTTAACTACAGAAAATGAAATTACGATTTAAGTCAAAGGAACTATAGAAAATCGGGACCAAGTAATAATTGCGGAAGATGTGATGAAAAACATTGGGGAAAGGATTGTCCTTACAAAAATATCATATGCTTCAATTGCGACAAAGTCGGACATAAGAGTATTTGTTGCAGAACAAAATATAGAGTACACCAAATGAGAACAAACGACAAAGAGAAAGACAATTTACGAGAATATGGGTTGGTTAATATTTTCGGCAAACAAATAAAATTTTAACTTGATTCTGGAGCAGATTTGTCGGTAATAAACTTAGCACTTGGAAAAAACTGGATAAACAGACTCTGAAAAAGTCAAGTAAGGGTGCTAGAACGGTGGCAGGAGACGAAATCAAATTCGAAGGAGAAGTCGGCCTGCCCATTAATTTAAATGGCACGACGAAGAAATTAAAAATCTTCGTAATTAAAGAAAGCGAGAATTTATTAGGAACAGATTTTATTGAAAAATTCAACCTTTGGGATAAACCGAATAACGCTTTTTGTAAAAAAATAACCAGCTGCACCACAACGTCAGAAAATATTAAAAATGAACTAAAGAACGAATTCCCAGAAATATTTACTACGGGACTGAGAAGATGTAATAAATTTAAAGCTTCGTTCGAGCTAAAAAAAGGATGCAACACCAGTATTTAAGAAAATACGAAACGTGCCGTTCGCCTGATTAGACAAAATAGATAGCGAATTAGACAGACGAAAGAACGGACATTTTATCGAAAATCGAAACTAGCATTTGGGCAGCGCCTACGGTGTCGATAAAGAAGAAATCGGAACAAATTCGAGTCTGCGGAGATTTTTTAACCGGGTTAAATAATATGCTATAAGATCACCATTACCCTTTACCAAGCGCGGAAGAGATTTTTGCCAAACTAAATGGTGGGAAAATTTTTTCAAAAGTAGATTTGTCCGACGCCTATTTGCAAATTCCGATCGAAGAAAAATGCTCAAAGATTTTATGCATTAACACACACAAAGGGTTATTCAAGTATAACCGATTACTGTTCGGGATAAAAGTCGCACCGGCGATATTTCAGCAAGCGATGGACACAATGTTGAACGGTTTAGATTGTGCTTGTGCATACCTGGATGACATAATCATAAGGAGTGCATCGATAAGTGAATATATAGAGCATTTAAAACCAGTGTTCACCAGAATAAACGAGTACGGATTAAAGGTGAAAGAAAACAAATGTGATTTTTGTCTAGACGAAATCAAGTATTTAGGACAAATGATAAGTAAAGATGGTCGACGCCCTGATCCAGAAAGAGCGATAGCAATTAGGAACATGCCAGCACCACATAACGTGACGACTTTACAGAGCTTCTTAGGCCTCGCGAACTAGTACCAAGTATTTATCAAAGGCATGCACGACCTAAGATCCCCGCCGAACGAATTATTAAAGAAAGAAACACCATGGATATGGACAAAAGAATGTTAATACTCATTTGAAGAAATTAAAAAGACTTTGACGTCAGATTTATCCTTAACTAACTATAGCTCGTATGGTAAAGGAGCATGAATACAGCATGTCATGCTAGATGGAACAAAGAAACCTATAGCGCACGCTTCAAGGACCCTAATTCCGCCAGAGAGGGCTTACTTCCAAATAGAAAAGGAAGCATTAAGGCTTACTTCCAAATAGAAAAGGAAGCATTAAGCATTATTTTCGCGGTGACGAAATTCCACCGTTATCTGTACGGAAGACATTTTATACTGGAAACAGACCACAAGCCCTTAGTGACTATTTTCGCCTCCAAAAAGGGTTTACCAGTATATACGGCAAATCGGTTACTCCGTTGGGGTACGATCTTGCTAAATTATGATTTTCAAATGAAACGTTCGGTCATGCGGATGGATTGTCAAGGCTTATACCGAAAAGGGATGAAACTTTTGAAGAGACAGTAATTGCAGCTATACGTTCCAATGATGAGGAAAAAAACATGGTAGCGAATATAAGATAATTACCAGTAACGCTTACCGATATAAAAAGGGAGGCTGAAAATGATGACGTCATCAAAGACATAAAGAAAAAATTAAGGGAAAATGACGGAAAAACGCAAAGTATAGTTTCCTTATGCAATGAGTTATTAGTATATAGTGAAAGAGTGGTTGAACCGAAAACCTTGCAGAAAAAATCTTACGTGATTTTCATACAGCACACCTGGGTATAAATAGGATGAAGACACTTATGTGGAGGTATGTTTACTGGCGTAATATGGATGTGGATATTGCATTAACAGTAAACAAATGTAATGGTCGTGCGTTAGCCGCTAAGGCACCACCGATAGTTCATAAACCTTGGAAAAAAACTGACCATCCATGGTCACGTATTCATCTAGACTTTGCTGGGCCGATCGAGGGACAATACTACCTAATCATATTAGATAGATTTTTTTCAAATGGCCGGAAGTAAAGCGGGTAAAAACCCAACGACAGATAACACAATAAGTTTTCTGCATGAAATATTTGCACGTTTTGGGGTACCAGACATTGTAGTCACAGATAACGGAACACAATTTACTTCAAGTGTTTTCAAGGATTTTTGTGAATCGTTTCAGGTAAACCATATAACTACACTACCGTTCCATCCTAGTCAAATGGATTAGCGGAAAGGTTCGTAGATACGATAAAGCGTACCCTTAGAAAATCACTAGGGACACCGACGGATAAAGCATTACAACAGTTCCTGCAAATATACAGGATAACTGCGAACCTAAATACACCGTCGAAATTATCGCCAGCAGAATTAATGTTTGCGAGCAAAAGAAAATCACCATTTGATAAATTAATACACAAGCAAGCAGTCGTATATAAAACGACACACACATCACGTAAAAGGTTTAAACCTGGCGATCAGGTATATTTTAAATGTTTTAAAAATAATATGCCATATTGGGAGTCGGGTACGGTAGATAAACGTATCGGCGACTTGGTCTACATGATAAAAGGTCCAAAAGGGATACACAAAAGACACCAAAATCAATTGAGAAAACGTCATAGGAAGGACAACGAACATGACAAACCTGAGGAACAGGAAGATCCAATAGATATAGTATACGAAACGTTTAATATTGAACCACCACAGACCATGCCCGAACCGAGGAGATCGGGAAGGAAAAGAAAGGCTATAGATCCAATGATAATGAACCCCAAAAGGAAAAGATATTGAAATCTACACGACTTCAAATCAAGGTATAGGTAAAGGTAC
>NC_136504.1:95699630-95824630 GCF_053919585.1 Euprymna scolopes | reverse complement strand
ATAAAGTTAATACATTAGAAATTGATATAAAGTAAAACAGCACACTTTTTTGCCAGATTATTTTCTCCTCTTCACTAGCAACAAAGACGTTAATTATCAGTAGATGTAAGTTTTCTTACTTCTCTTCATCAAGTACAAAAACATTTGCTTTTAGCATCAGCAAAATTAGTTTGGATTTCTACTTAACAACCACAAAATATAAACTGAGAAACTTCCAAAACACACTATTACCATGAGCCCCCCTCCTCGTCAAATATATTTTCTCTAGGGCAAAACCCTGGCCCCTTTTATTTAGCTCGTTCGGTCTCTCAAAGCGCCTATTTTTCATGATTAGCAATGTCACTTCGAGATCAAACTGTTTCAGGTTCTTTCCGTCATGCAGCTACTGCGTCCTCGCAATTTGTCTTCGCTAGTTATCACCGCTTATCTCTTGGTCTCTATGCAGCGTCACTACAGATAGAAGCAAAATAAACAGAAATAAAACTGACAACAATAAACTAGATATCACGAATTCATATTTCGCCGCCAGTTTATTGGAGATTATTAATGACAGCGTGTATTTATTCACACGTTTGCATGTTATCATCTTTCAGATTTACATTGCATCAGTAAACAGCCCATTTTGTGAATAACGCATACTAGCCGTAATATATTTTACGGTACGGTAATATCGTTATCTTTCATTCACGATCAATACACAGTGCAACTATAATTGTAGGTTCACGATCTGCTCATCTAGGAATACCCTGTGGTATTTGCTGATCTGATTTGAGTTGATCTATTGGAATCAGCTTTAATTGCAGATTTCAATAACACAATGAAACACAGACTCATTTTATTTTACTATTTGCCAAAACGAATTGGTAGTAGGTATGCAACAAAAAAACGCATGTACTGCCTTTTTTCCATCAATGCGGGGAAACCGAGAAAGGAAGACGCAAGATTGTGTGGTGGGTTTTATAGATAAGGACAAAATTAGCCACGTATAGTCACTAGAGTTAGTGAGCATAAAGGGAATGAAGGCAATATTTGGTCCATGCATGATCAGTAAGCTATCTTTTTCCAAAATCTACATAAACTATTACGGTTAACTAATCACCAAACGAAAATGGCAAGCAAAACATACATTCGGCTAATTTCAGAATTCTATGGCGTCTTACCCAATCGTACAGTGTTTAAATTGCTTGAACATGTGCAGCTGGTGTTAGAAATGTGTCGTGTTGACAACATCGATCGTGTTTTACTACTCAGTCTTAGATGTGTTGTTCTATCAGTATAGCGACGGTTACCACGTGACCTGAATTAGGATTGCAAGCAAGTGAAACAAACCCCCATCGTGACCTTTGTGGCGGAACTTTTGCTGCATTTGAAAAAAAAGATATTTCGTCGTTTGCACCCTTAGGAAACTGTGGACGAATACTTGGGTGACCCATATGAGCTGATACATGTAATCACAGCAAAACAGTTTCAATTTCGTGTCAGAAGCCCCGGTTTCATTAAACACCAATTGAGTAGATCTTGAAGAGTGGAGCATATGATCCTAGAATAAATTTTTACTAGAGATTGAACTCTGGTCACAGAGGAAGAGGTGGGTAAGCATGTAACTGCGGGGCTGGGCAGCAAAGCGTTTGCCCTAGTGTGTCTGTTGGTCAATCTCTAATCCCAGACTGGCAGTGTGAAAGTTACAATCACTTTGCCAGAGACTGTCAACAGGTATGAGTCAAAATAAGAAGACTGATACCGGATATACACTGTTTTCGGTGTTTGCAACAGAGAACACGTCGCATAGAGGTGTTAGGGAAACGAAACAGAGATCGGAAGGCCAGCGCTATTTTCTTCTCACATGAACTAAGAGGAGGGGTACTCGTAATAAAGTAAAAAGCAATGGACAAGACGGGATAACATTAATGGATTCTGCTTTCCCTTCCTGATCTTCAGTAATGATTGCCAAAATCACATTCTTAGATCATTTGTAGATATTTATGCAGGCGACGCAAACATCTACCGCAACACTTAAGTCCGAAAAACATCTACCGCAACACTTAAGTCCGAAAATTGCTCAAGATCTGCATGATTATCTTTCTTCTGATCTTGAGTACGTGTTGCAATGGCTTGTTACTTTAAATGCACCTAAGCTTTTCCTTTCAATTAATTACGCTTTAACCCTCACTGTCGGTGTAATCGTCCCAAGATTGAGTACTGTTACCACGCCTCGACAAGAGCTGTTCGGAGGTCCTTATCCGGGCTTGGCAGTTCAAAATCAGCTTCAAAACTTGGTAATAATGCCCTTTTCTCTTCCTTACAACCCCTGTTCCACAAAACAGACGTGTCTAGCATGTCTTTGCTCTATCATTATTTTCATGGAAAGTGATCGACTGAGCTCTAAAGTATTGCCCCTCCTTCTTTAAAAATCTTAAACAAAAATAACTCGTCTAACTGAAACCACTATCAAAATTTCCAACACTGTGTTTTTTCTGAATGTGCATTTGATGAACAAAGTTTCTTTCTTAGAACCACCCGCGTATGGAACTCAGTTACATCGGCCTACTTTCTTATTGATTACAATATGGTCGTTTTCAAGTTCAACGTAAACAATTTTTGCTGAGGCATTCCCTCAAATAATCACATTATACCAAAATCTGACTACTACTAATTACTCTGCTGTTGTTCTGATGGCTACCGAACACTTATGAACTCTTACGTAGAGTGGCATTTAATAAGTAGTAACCTCCACTATAAAAAAACAACAAAGCAAAAAAAAAATATTTATTTTCACTTTTTGACATTTCCCGGCATTACTAACTTACCATATTAATAATGAATTACGTGTTGTAGTATTGGCTTTTAGATACAATCACAAAATAAAATCTTCATGATATTAGGAAATCCAATAACCTCTATAACATCTATTTTATTCAATGTCTACTATATACAGCGAATGCAATAGGTATATGATACAAAGCAAAAATTCGATATATTTTTATTACACGAACACAAAAAATAACAAAGTGCTATTCTAATTTATTTTTATTAGAAGTACAAATCTCATCTCAAACAGCATATAAAATCACGCATTCACTAGATATCTAAAATTCATAAAATATCAAAGATAATGATACATAATTCATAAAATATCAAACATAATGATAAATAATTTAAATTAGCTAAATATTTGTCATGTAATGTCGTAGAAAGTTACGTAAATCCAAATAATCCTTTACGGTGCATTATTTATTTTGCTCAATTAAATCACACTGTTAATACAATGTTTAAAACTGGAGAATTTCCGGAAAAGACAAAAAAAATCAATTGTTCAGCTACACATCGATTGTTCAGTGAATGGAACAATTTCAACAATGTTGAATACCCTAATTTCGACCGTCAGTTACGCGATCTGTAGATGGAAGTTCCACTAGTTCATTTCAAATCTGTCACGTTCAGGGCGTCCTTAAATTTCTTACCGTATGGTTCGACTTTTGGTCCGTAAAGTGAAGGATGATCCACAAATAATTCGGTCTGAACTCCAGAAAACATTAGAAGCAGATAGGGCACGTGTATGCAAGCATACGATTAGGACAGTATTTCGAAAGAAAGGATTCCAATCGCGGAAACCAATAAAACTTCTTTGTTAAAGCCGATTCCTGTCAGGAATTGTTTGAAATTTTCCAACAAACATTTGGAGAAACCTTCAAGTCTTGGGGATAAAATATTATAGTCAGATGAAATGAAAATTGAGTTATTTCGTAGAAATACTGTGTCATATCAGGAGACAGAAGAACTCGGTGTTTAAGCCAAAGAATATCATCCCAAAAGTTAAGTTTATAGACGGGAGTATAATGGTTGGAGGTTGTTTCTCTTCAGCCGTACCTGAAAAAACTTCACACTAGAGTAGGGGAAATAAATTCTTAAATGTGTCGGGCTATACTTGACGATAATCTCTCTGTGCCTCCAAAGGATTTGAACTCGCCCAATGGTTGGATATTCCAGCAGGACAGCGATCCCAAGCACACAGCTAAGGTACCTTTTTTACATGGTAGGCACCACTGCTGTTTGAGATGAGATTTGTACTTCTAATAAAAATAAATTAGAATAGCACTTTGTTATTTTTTGTGTTCGTGTAATAAAAATATATCGAATTTTTGCTTTGTATCATATACCTATTGCATTCGCTGTATATAGTAGACATTGAACAAAATAGATGTTATAGAGGTTATTGGATTTCCTAATATCATGAAGATTTTATTTTGTGATTGTATCTAAAAGCCAATACTATAACACGTAATCAAACATCTCAACAAAAATAACCTTCTTAGTGACACTCAATATGGTTTCCGTTCTGCTAGATCTACAGCAGATGTCCTTACAGTTATATCGCATAGGATTAGCAAATCTCTCGACGGTGGCAATCTTTCTAGGGCAATTGCTCTTGACATATCTAAAGCCTTTGATAGGGTATGGCATAAAGGTTTACTTCATAAGATCGCTAGCTATGGTATAGCTGGAAAAGTCTTCTCAATTATTAAATCATTTATTTCTGATAGGTTCATAAGAGTAGTAGTTGAGGGGCAAAAATCAGAAGCTCACAGTATTAATGCCGGTGTCCCTCAGGGGTCCATCCTGGGCCCAACTCTTTTCCTGATCTACATTAATGATCTTCCAAATCACATCATTACATCATTTGTAGACATTTATGCTGACGACACTACCATTTATGTTACCACATCTAAGACAGTAAACGAGCAATTCTCTCCAATTCTCTCTCCTCTGATCTTGAGCACGTAGTACAATGGGGAAAGAAGTGGCTGGTTACTTTTAATGCATCTAAAACCAAGCTTCTCTCTTTACATCATCAACATTCTAATCCACATTTGTCATCAATTGAAATGAATGGCTCTCGTCTTCAGGAGGCCTCAAGTTTTGACAAGCTTCTGGGCTTGACCATTACTCCTGATCTTAAATGGAACACGTATATCAAATCTGTTGCCAAGGCCGCTGGAAAAATGGTGGGATCTTTCTATCGATCCAGTAGATATCTCACTGCTGATGCTATTCTCTATCTATATAAGAGCCAGGTACGTCCAAGGATGGAATACTGTTGCCACATCTGGGCAGGAGCTGCTAGAAAGGACTTGTCCTGCCTTGATAGAGTTCAAAATAGACTTCGTAGCCTCGTAGGAGATGTCCTTTTCTCCTCCTTGCAACCTCTATCTCACAGAAGAGATGTTGCGAGTTTGTCTCTGATGTATCGTTATTTTCATGGAAAGTGTTCAACTGAGCTTCAATCTATGGTCCCCCCTCGCCAAACTTTCACAAGAAACACTCGTCTAGCTGTAAACACTATCAATAATTTCCCCCACTCTTTATCTGTGCCTAAACCTAAACGTAGATTCCATGAACAAAGCTTCTTTCTTAGAACTGCACGCCTGTGGAATTGTCTTCCGTTTTCCTGCTTTCCGGCTGACTACAATATGGTTGTGTTCAAGTCTAAAGTAAATAAGTTCTTGATGAGCCGTTCCATATAAGTTATTAAATTTAGCAAATTTTCATTACTAATGATTACTATATTGACCAACTTCTACTGTACACTCTTTAACCCTTATCCTTGAGTGGCCTCTGGTCCTTGATAATGTGGTGATGCCTTTGTAAAAAAAAAAACACTTGTCAAGGCCCGGAAGCCACTCGGGCATAACGATTATTGCGTGTACAGTAATCAATGGGATTATATGTAGTGATCGTTAGTAATAGAGATTTGATAAAGTGCCTTACTTAAGGGGGCGGTTTATCAGGAATTTGTTTATGTTGGACTTGAAGACACCCAAGTTGTAGTCTACTACTGCATAGTTTCGGAAGAAGAAAATAGATGTATTAAGATAACCAAGTCAATCACCTGACCTAACCCCAATTGAAAAATCTTTGTCGAAAGTTGATGTTGATGACACAAAAGAAAGATTCGAGGTTTTGGGGATAAAAATATGATGATCAGATGAAACGAAAATCGAGCTATTCCGTCGAAATAGTGTAATTCATGTCTGGAGAGAGAAGCACTCTGCGTTTGAGTTAAAGAATACCATCCTTAAAATAAAGTTTAGAGGTGGGGGTATAATGGTTTTGGTTTGTTTCTCTTCAGCCGGCCCGGAAAAACTTTACACCATAGAAGGGCTTCTAAGCACACGGCTAAAGCAACTACTGCATGATATAGGAAAAAGAAAATAGAGGTATTACGATAGTCAAGTCACTCACCCGACCTAAACCAATTGAAAATCTGTGGCGAAAGTTTAAGTTGATGGTACAAAAGTGAGATCCGAGGAATCTGACAGAACTTAAACGAATCTGACAGAACTTAAACGAAGAGTGGGATAAAATTCCAGTTAGCATTTGTAACAATCTTGTGAGGAAGTATTCCCAAGCTGCTATGGCGAGTAAAGGCCATATTACTAAGTACTAATATTTTTTACTTTATGTTGTCTACTTTGTGAACCTTAAATATGACATTATGTAAATGCCTAGTGAATGCGTAATTATATATGATTATGTCCGAGATTTGTATTTTCCATACAAAAATACATTAGCATAGCACTTATTATTTTTGTTTTTGTGTAATGAAAATAAATATAGGTTTTGCTTTGTATAGGATACTTATTGCACTCAACGTATTGTATTCACAAGTAATTTTTGTACGCATTCAACAAACAAACTCTAATGATATTCGTTTATCAACAGACATTAGGAACTTCGTGTAATTAATTTAATATCGAATGCAATGGTTACACCCACAGAAATGTATTGATATAAAATACAGCCACACGAAAGCAGCCTACATGAGATCCTTAAAATGAATATAATCATAATCGATATATTTTTCCGAACTGGATGAACTTGATTTCTAGTGAACTTTGTTAATTCAACTTTTCTTTAATGTATACATTATAAAATGATGCTTCTCTTTTTTTTTTTTTTTTTTTGGCACTGGTTTTCTAAACACTTTCTAGTCAAAAGGTTTCTTTTGAAAAGAAGTCAATATTGTATATATCTATAAAAGTGAACGTGTTTGTGAGTGTGTATGTGTGTCTGTATGTCTATGTGTGTGTCTGTCTATATTTCCCTACGCAATAACTCTGTCAATTTTGAGTCTACAAACTCGAAAACTGATATACAGGGTACTGAAACTTGGACAAATTTTTTGATCGGTTTTCGGCAAGAAATGTGTGTGTTAAGGGGTCAAAGTCAAACGATTTGACCTTTGAGAACTCTACCAAACTCCTCCGACAATTTTGGGTCTAAATACTTGAAATTTTAGATATAGGTACCTTGGACACGGATCTAATTTAATAACGTAATTTGAACCCAAAACAATAAATGTTAAGAGGTCATAACCGGGGTGAATGTTTAAAAAAATTGATCGTCTTTTTTTTTTTTTTTTTTTTTGCTCAACATACACCTTCAACCACCCGGGCAACGCCGGACTGAAATGCTAGTAAATGATAAAAAAAAGTGCAGTTAGCAAAATCCCATTAAAATACTTTCTATATCATATGTATAGCTTGTACGTATCTACTAAAGTTTTCCATGATGTAAACTATTTCAAAGTTTTGTCATTGTATTAGTGCATCATTAGCCGGAAACCAACCGAAGTTGTGTCCATTTTCAAATGCAAAGTGGACCAAGACAAAGAATAGGAAATAACTTCAACTCACTTGTATCAATAAGATTTGTTTTCTCATTCTTTGTTTACCGCTGTGCCGTCCGTCACGTATAGTTTTCTCAAGCGCTGTTCACGCCTTTCACGTGATTACGAACGTTATCCACATCTTTCTTGTGATCGTTCTCATTTGTTTTACCTGTGACGTCATTTCGCATGTATTTATGTAAGACCATCCACTGTATGTTACAAAAGATTAGGTAATTGGCAGTTGGATAAGCCCCAGGCCCAACCTTCTCAAAAAGTAAATACAGCGCCTCGACTTCCCAAATGGTCACCCATTTGGTACTGGCCAAGCTCAACGTTGCTTAACCGGTCTGGCGAGAACCGGTGTGTCAACCTGATTGTGCCGTACGATGTCAAATGTATATAGGTAATAAACAAATACGAACGGTCATCAAGCCAAATGTACTACGAATGTTAAGGTGTTTCCGGTAATGGTAAGGTTTGCAGGAGGAAATAATAATTAGGGAAAAAATTATGATCAAATTGTAAGTTTAGACAATTTTGATTGTGGTGTTTCTAGAATTAAAAAAATATTTATTATATTGGATGAATTCGACTCCAATTCGCGCAAAACATTCAAAGTGTGTAGTAGTCTGATCGTATGCGAAGCTATGATTTTTTATTGCTTAGGTGAATAATTTATCTATCTTATACTAAGAGAAGTGTAAAGTTGACTTGCAACAATTAAATTAGAAATGAAGTACCCATTTATTAAGAACTATTCATTGATTTAAGAATAAAAAACTAAAAGACATGAAAATAATATTTTTAATTCAAAAATTACAAAAGACTGGACATGGACAAATGAAAAATCCAAACTTTATAAAGACATTTCCATAGTAAGGCCATTTGAATTGTATTCTGGAGAAAGAATTCCATCAATCAAAGATTAAGCTGAGTTTACAGTCAAAATCTGATAGATTTCCAGAGATTTCCAGATAAAAAGATTCATAAAGGCTAATTTAAGTACAATAGGTGTGTATGTATGTGTGTACATGCATGTGCTTGTGTAATTATATGGATGTGTATATGTAGATGTGTATATATGTGTGTGTATTTGTGCGCACATATAAGCAGATGTATGCGTGTGTATATGTGTATGCATGAGTATGCTGTATAATTGTATTTTGTATTCTTATCTTTTTTATATGTTTATGTGTTGCGTATGCATGAAGAAATATATTAAAAGTATACATTCACGCCTGTGTATTTGCGTGTGTGTATACTTTCGAAATATGCATCTATCAAAATTGGAAATATCGTTTTGTGCCTATTTGGTGGCTGTGTAGAAATGGTGACTGCATACAAGTTTACCGGCGCCAAATTGGTGAAATTCTTAAGCACACTCTAATAGTATACTGGAGAATGGATGCTTAATTTTAAGGTTATAACAATTAAACATCATACTTTTCCCTATGGAAATTAAGATGAGATTAAATAAAGGCATGAGATATATAAATGGATACACGGTATGTCCTATATATATATACATATATATATATATATATATAAATTAATCCATATACAGTACTGTTTCGCTATTTCACAGCTTGTCAGTGCGGCTAGACAAGCAACTACCCCAAACCAGGATCAAAACCCAATCGCCCAAACGTCAGTCAGAGTTTCTAATCATTGCGCTATAAGGCTGCTGCTATGCGGGTAGTGAATTAACAGTGTTTTGACACTGTCCAAATACCTAAGCTCAATTTATTTACACAAAGAGCATCGCTTAATACGATAATGGTAATTTGTATATTACTTCCCAATATGCTAAACATGATGATTGCAACGTCTTGTCAGATGAGTGCCACTCCCTCAGACATTTAAAATCCATGAGCCCAAATGCCTGGGGGAGTATCAATACAAATATGATGTTACAGAGTCTTAGCTTTGTACGACAGCTAAGTCTCTCTTTCAGTTCAAAATGTTGAGGTCCAGCAAAAAGCAAGAGCAACATAGCCAGCAACAAATTAAACTGAAGACCAGCTTAATGCGGGTAATGGTCTTCCGCTTTATGGTTTTTTAAATCAGAGATTTGCTTCTCCTAGAAAGGTTGCCTTCACCACGGCTTACGCGAACCCTCTCCACCCCAAAACATATGCTAAACTTTATATATATATATATATATATATATATATATATATATATATATATATATATATATATATGCATGCATACATATATATTATATTATTGGCAGTATTATTTAAACAACACCAAAATGTGTCAACCAAAAAGTGCTCAATGTTTAGAAAGAGCAATATAAACATGATGGATGTGATAACTAATGGCTACATATATGCAAACATGTTTCAGTGACCCCCCCCCCAGGGAAAATCACCTCACATCAGGCCAAGAATATCCACGATGGATATTCTTGGCCTGATGAGGTGATTTTCCCTGGCAGGGTGGTCACTGAAACATGTTTGCATATGTGTATCCATTAGTTATCACATCCAATATATATATATATATATATATATATATATATATATATATATATATATATATATATATATATATATATATATATGGGTGTGCGTTTCTGTGTAGACATGCATTTCAGTGTTTATTTGTGTGTGAAAATATACAAGTTTGTTTGATCCGAACTATATAAATCTCCGCAGAAAATGCAATATTCAAAGCGAAAAGACCTCAAAGTAATCTAAAGGATTACACTAAAAGAAAATTCGTATTCTGTCTGCCTATCTCTCGTATATATATATATATATATATATATATATATATATATATATATATAATGCATATATATATTATATATATACAATGCATATATATATTATATATAATGCATATATATAATGCATATATATAATGCATATATATATAATGCATATATATATATAATGCATATATATATATATATATATATATATATATATATATATATATATATATGCATTAATGATATATGGATTTGTGTTCAGACTGATTTCTAGTGTAAGCAATGCAGCACCGAATTTACCATCTCATTGAAACTAGCGAACGCAGTCTGCTAAAACTACATACAATCACTAAGTGGAAATAATGATCTTTGAAAGTCGTTTTGTTCAAGAAGGTTTTTAGAGCAATGTCATCTAAACTGAAGTGTTTCTGCCTTGACGTATTGATTTAATATAATTCTTCGTTTCATCATGTGAACTTTCATATATATATATTCATATATATATATATATATGTGTGTGTGTGTGTGTGTATGTGTGTGTGCATCGATACACATGTGTATGTATTTTTATTTGTCTACACAGACTTGTCAGTGTATATCGTCTATCATTGTTGTTACGAAAGCGCGTAGTACAAGCCAGTCACGGCTTTTAACCATCTATCTTACTACCAGATATTCTAAGGATTAAGTCATGAGTGAAACCATGACAAAGCTTAATATTTCCGCTGATAAATAAAATACAAACTGCAGGAAATTACTCTATTTCTTTTTTTTTTTTGGGAACTCTGTTTATAGCTAACATTTAATATATATATATATATATATATATATATATATATATATATATATATATATAACTACTTCATTTATTCACATAAATTTAATATACGAAAGTATAGATTTATGCGTAAACTTTAAGTATTTACTTCAAAAGTGGTCAATACGTAGGTAGAACTAGTTAGTAATTTATAAAATATATATGGCGACTAAGCTACGCTGAATATTCTGCGTTTCATCCAACTATAGGATTCGTCAGGCTTATGCGCATGTAAAAAAAAACAGACAGTATTAACAATTGTTTATTTGGATTATTTAAACGCAAAAAAAACAATTGGGACGCTGAAATAGTAAGGTTATTATTCCGAAATTATTATTTTACATGGGAAGAGTGGGGGTTAAAAAAAGCAAAAGAACAATTGGGACGCTGAAATATTAAAGTTATTATTTCGAACTTATTATTTAACATTGGAAGAGTTGGGTTTAAAATAACTTAAACGTAATACAGAAATGAACGATGTAAAAAAAAGCAGATATATCAAAATTTCAATTTAACTATAATAAGTATTATGGAATCTGTTCAGTGCATATTTACCTATAAGTATGGCCAACCACTTATAATTCAGTAACTGTAAAAAATTTTTTTCAAAAATAATCAATTATATTAAACAGAACGACTCATAGAAATCTATCTATATTATTTTTTCATTTTAATATACTTTGATAGAAATGTTTCTGTTATGTCAAAAAAAAAATATTTTCTTTATGTCACAAGCGTTACGCTAATACATAAATTTCATAGCTAATATAACATACTGACCCAAGGGGTCACGGGTAGTGTATTCTATATATAATAATATATATATAATTATATACATATATAATAATATATATAGCAAAACTGGTAATAAGTAAAAACATGAAGAAGGTGCTCGATACTATCGCGGAGCAAATATATATATAGTTTGTGTTTTATTACCGTTTTATCTGTTTAGTTATACGTGTTTCTGTAACCAAATCGTATCAACGATCCAGCAACTTCGAACAGACAATGAAAATAATGGGGAATCTCAATTTTGATCTGACAACATGTTAATTTCAAGATTTACTAAGTAAAGAAAAAATAAAAACACATCGACAAGGGTGAAGTTGAATTTAAAAACTTTAACCAGATACGACACGGATTATTAATAGATAGAAAGAGAGAGACAGATGGGGGTAAGTGGAGAGAGCAAGAGCGCTAGACGGAGAGAGGAAGAGAGTTAGGTAAGTACTTAATGAAGAAAGGGAAATACAAATGAAATAGGTGGGTTGTTATCACTATTGAGTCGTTTTGGTGTGGTTGTTGCGTTGTCATATTGTAAGGATTTATGCGGATTCGAGGTGGGGCTTGTCCGGAGTAACTAAGATACGCCCCCTTAAGGTAAGCAACGTTACATCCAATTTAACTGAATTACTTTTTTGTTTAATGCATTTATGTAAAGGTCTTCAAGGAATTAAGTAATTTAAATTAAATTAAAAACTGCCGTGTATGGAGTGAATTGGCATAAAATTATAAAATATGTATGTAGGTAGATATAGGTGGTAGTAGCAGTAATAATAATAATAATAATAATAATAATAATAATAATAATAATAATAATAAATATTTGTAATATATATGTATATATAATATAAAAAATAAAAAAATAATAATGAGACTAAAAATTATAATGATAATAATAAAAATAATATAATAAGAGCGATACTAATAATAGAATAATAAAGATAAGAATAATAGTAAAAATGAAACTAAAGGAAATTGGATATATATATAGTATATGTGAGAGAAAATTAAAATAGAAAATTCCCACGTACGTCCAATATATATATATATATATATATATATATATATATATATATATATATATATATCCATATATATACATATATACATCCATATATATACATATATACATATACATAGTTATATGCATGTATACATATACATAGTTATATGCATGTATACATATACATAGATATATGCATATATACACATACATAGATATATGCATATATACACATACACAGATATATGCATATCTACATATACATAGATATATGCATATATACATATGCATAGATATATGCATATATACATATATACATGCACATATACATACATATCTATACATATATACATACATATTTATACATATATACATACATATACATGCATATATATGTATATGTATGTATATATGTATAGATATGTATGTATGTATGTATAGATATGTATGTATGTATGTATAGATATGTATATATATATATATATATATATATATATATATATATATATATATATATATATATATATATATATATACAGGGTGACCCCCCCCAAAAAAAAAAACGGGCGGCAACTCTAATTAGGCCCCGTTTCTTCGTGTTTTGTCCGAATGAAATGAAATTTAGTCATAACTAGTTTATTATATTCAAACCATCACATCAAAACACTAGGGTATTTGGCCTTTTTCTCCGTTGATTGTAAAATACTTAGAAAAACAATTGAATGTTCTCTATTTTGGGGGGGTCACCCGACATATACATATATATATATATATATATATATATATATATATATATATATATATATATATATATACATATACATACACATACATATACACACATATATACACACATATACACATGTATATATATATACATGTATTGATATATGTATGCTTATATATATACATGCATATATATGCGTGTATGCATATATACATATATATATATATATACATTTATATACATGTATGTGTATACATATATACATATGTATACACATATATACTAAATAACTAATGAAAAAATAATTAACCGGAAATTCACAGCACAATTTTAAAATCACACGTAGTAGAATATATAAACGCATTTAAACTAGAATAAGCCATATCAGCTAAGTCTTTTTACAAGGAACATTATACGACAACCCAGTATATACATAATGTGAGCGCATATCTAGAAATTACATTATTGATTTTATATATTACAAAATATTTTATTTCACTAAAGCGATGACATTGTTCAAAATGGTTTGAAAATAATAGAAAAACGAGAAAAAGAAACATATACGTAGCTTTCATGCGTCAACTATCGTCAATGGAATATCGTACTACCCTCTAAAGCTGCTTAATTTACGTTAATGAGAGACTTACTGTATTTTTGTGTAAACAAACAAGCAACTCGAGCACTGTAAAACGGTGAGCGAGTGTCTATTAAAATTGAAATTTGATGAGATCATTTGCGGGCACCGATCCTATGGGCCGGGGGTTAGAACTGCCAACTAGCAATGACATGGTTGTATGTTCAATCCCTGGCTAGGGATCGCTGCTAGTCTAACCGCACTGAGGGGCTTTGAGACAACGAAAGGGTCCTGCATGTAGATGAATATATGTTAAGCCCCCTCCTTCCATGGGTAAATCACTGTCGGAAATGAATTTCACGTGCTGCGTAATTAACTTAAATTAGACATTCGATGTTTGTCTGTTTGTTTGTAACTAAATAGGTACCGTAAAAGCGGTGGGCGAATGTCTATTTTAATGGACATTAGATGAAATTGTTTCCGAGCACCGAAGTCATGATCCGGAGCTTAGAACTACCGACTATCAACCAGATGTCTGTAGGTTCAATCCCTGGCTAGAAATGGGTGATAGTCTAGCCGAATTTATGAGCTGTGATCCAGCGAAACAGTACTGTATGTGATGATACACACACACACACACACACACACATATATATATATATATATATATATTGCTGTATACGTGCACGTCACTTTACCTAATGAATTGACACACTGATATGTTGATAACGCGTAGAAACAATTACATCCAGCACATGACACTGAATCTATACACTATGCCTACATATGGGCAAACGACATTCTAGCCGATACTATATATACATGTAATGACACTCATGTATGAGTGAGGGTGTACGAATGTAAGAACATTATGAATTTGGTGCTGGTTACCATTTGCGTGGTGGACAACTTTTAAACCTGGAGTCAGGGAAACATACGAGTGTTAATACGCCACAAATGATGTGTAGTTTAATTGTCACACACACCAATCATGGAAATAAATCAAGGATTTACTTTCAAAAAAGTGATATATTTGCTGTTTTGAAATAAGATTTTTTTGGAAAAAAATATTGATGCAGGCACACTCACACAGCGTGGAAAATGACGATTTTAAGTAAAAAAAAAATGGTATATTTTAAAACTGAGAAAGAAACACAATAGATAGAATGCCGCAATAGATCAAAGAGGGGTGAATTAATCAGTTGAAATTGTGGTCACAAATGGGAATTTTAGGGTGAATTGTCCAAATACTAGAAGAAACTTGACCATAACAGCGTTTATAAAAATATAGGATTTTAAGTCACCCTGAGTGATCTGCATGTGGGATGACCTTAGTTTTGTAGAATATTCCGGAGAGGTCATTGAACACCATCACTCATCTTAGACGGGGGTGCAATAGTAAATGATTTAGCTGTAAGGATGACATCAGTATAAACTCAGCAGTTGGGTGTTATTGTCTCCTTCCACAATGAAATGTTATTGTTGGGAGAGCTCTGACATGTTTCCAGTGGTCTTTGCCGGTATTGTTTAGTTTCCAGATCTTTGGAGTCCGAGCGTATCAATATATTAGAACTGGTATCCGGTGTAATTGGGAGCTGATCACTTGCGAGATCGGCAGCAGGTGTTTTTGTTTTCTTTGTAGATCGTCAGGCGTATCTATAAGTATGAGCAAATATATGCATTAAAACATGCATAAGTGTGATTGACAGTGGGAAAAGATTTTTAGATGAACCATAAACTATATTTTAATGAAGTGTGCGATCAGTTAAATATGTAACGTATCTCTGAATGGAACATGAAAAGCCAATATTGACCCTCAAATCATTAGCCCCCTCCCCGTGGGAAAATGCTATGAGTCCGCAGGGAAATATCAGTGTGATTATAATAGAAGGCGAAAAGTGACTTTTGTATAAAAAGGGAAATGTAAAAGATTGGAGCATTACGATTACCCAGCGAACATGTTAGCTAGTTTACATATAGTTTTCATAGCTAGAGAGTAAGATTGTGAGAAAGCAAAGTTGGTAAAATAAAAAGATAAATCTAACAGGAGAGGAATTCCAAAGCATAAATTGTGAGAAGAGTGGCATTGTAATTAAATAGCAATCTGCCTGAATTAAGAATTTACGATAATTATAATAAATTGCGACAAGAACAAAAATTAGTTTTATTTGCAAATGTACAGGGCTGACGTAATTGCAATATTAAAGACAAATATTATATGCAGTTAATGGACAAATATTATATGCAGTTGAGGAACAAAGATTTTATTAGGTAGCGAGGAGTACATTTTAATTACTGTTATGCGCTTGACGTAGATAATCACTTTACATACAAGAACCTAGAAGAAAAAAAAAACAATAAAAGAACTTGTAGTTACGACGCTAATTACCGCATGGATAATAAAACTAAACAGGTATGTAAAGTTTAACAACAAATAGGTAATAAGCGTCGGCGAACAAAAAGAAACTAGTGAACAACTTTTGAGCCCCTTTCTTTGTGCACTATACATTCTTAATGTTAGTAAGCTGTTTGTTTTAAAGACCGCGTAACCCTGTATAATGCACACTTTCCTTCATACATTATTAACGATTATAGACAAATTCATACATACAACAACAATGGATATATATGTATATATATATATATATATATATATATATATATATATATATATATATTATATATACATCGAAGCTAAACACATCAGATGCATTTGTGACAGGCCGGTTTAGCCTTTAATACACATATATTTTAAGCCAATTATATATGCTTATGTATAACATGTTTGTTTAATATAAAGAGTTGTTATGCCGCAACGTTAATAAATATTATAAACATCATGTTTCTTTAGGTGTATGTAACAATGTATATATATATATATATGTGTGTGTGTGTGTGTGTGTGTGTGTGTGTGTGTGTGTGCATGCCATATATATATAATATTCTCAAAAAATCGAAACAATGAGAGCATCATATGCTGTATTTTCTCATGCGTTACAATTTTTCATTACTATTAAGACAAATAAGAGTATTATATCATTTAAAATATTTAAAAAATAGCTACTCTTCAGACAGCAAAATACATGTTATACATATATAAATATATTAATAACCGCTATTTAAACGGATCAAGCAGTTGGAGTCAGCTACCATTATTTTATTTTTATTCTTTCGATTGGCTTCTAATTGCGTAATTATCTCACTTTCGTATTTCTACTTTTTTATATGATACTAATTCCCTATTTTTATATTCATTTAATCTTTTAATTATTTTCAAAACATTCATTTATGTATTTTATTGATTTATTCCTTAAATCTTTATCTATATATTCAGATACTGATCTCTATTAATATGTGGAACTATTTTTGTCATTCCGTCACAGTTTCATATCAATATTTATTCACATGTTACGATATACTTGTTACTTATTCCTCCACATGTCATTTCTTAAGAAAAAAATAAAATTAAAAGATTTATTCAAATAATATTCGTTAAATTATACCTTAAGCCCATACTGGTTATGTCAATAATTACATTTTTTTATTCATCTTGTCAAGTAATTTAATTTTATTTTTTTTATCTTTACTATTCATTATCATTTATAATATAGGAACGGTGTACGGTGGCAATATGTTTCGATTTATTACTTTTATCGGAATTACATATATTATTAATTTAATGTTTTGAGTTTAGTATTTATTTTGCTTTATTTAAGCTTGAATTTCTAACATAATTCAATTTATATCAATCTTTGTTCATTTCCCCATTTAGTTTCCTTCAAATTTATATTTTTATTTAATTCATCATACTGTTTTTGTCTCCATATCTTGCAATTAATTAATGTTAAATCTTTATCATTTTTTCTTGTGTTATAAAACTTTCTCAGGTGTTACGATATTACCAATAACGATATTAAATTTAATATGGCTAAATTTAAATTCAAATTTAATCTTATTTCGCCGATAATGAGTTTAGTTTCTATATACTACGTTGCGACCCTATTACTTTAATATTGTCCCATCCAGAAACTTTCGTATTAAATTTAACATACTCTTAACCCACTAACATTTTACTCTTAACATATTTATTTAATTTTTTATATGTTTTAATCAGGTTTTATGCGTAATCATGGAAATTTATTCAATTTAGACTATTTTATAATAGCTAATATTTTGTTTAAAATTTCCTCTTTAGAATTCACTATGGCATAAATTACACTTTTTGATTTAATCGCTTTATTTTAAAGAGTTTTATCTACTATTGCCCATTTTAATTCAAATTTTGTGTTATTCTTAGATAGTTCCTTAAGCCAATCAGATTATGCAGTTGTGTCTTCTTATTAATTTTTGATAAGTATTTTTATTCTATCCATATTTATGCCCTTACACTCATATTGATTTGGTTTCTTCTTGGATCCAATATGATACTTCAATAATGGTTTCGGTATCTGTTCTTAAAATAACCTTCAGTTCTCCCTATGTATATTTTTTTACTATTATACACCTTAACTTCAGATTTGTATACAATTTCAGAAATTAAGCAATTACCGATAAATGGGCAGTCGTCAGGTATTCTACAGTTACATTTTTCTCATTATTTAATTAATCTGATTCAAACCTACTATTATTCACTATTTTCTTCATTTTACCATTATCAGAACTTTTTAGTGTTACTTAGATTGGCAACGGTTGGGGAGAAGTTTTACTGTGTTCTCATTAATTATTTTATTTAATTTCTTATTAATTATTTTATAAAACTCTTTAGCGTATTAATTTGTATATATTTACCGAAAGGTGGATTAAACCAAATTCTTTTTTGCGTTTATTTCTCTTATTCTTAATTGCATAATAACAATTATATTCTTTTTTTAATGTTATGCTTTTTATTCATATTATTCTTTTTATATTTATTGTTATTCTTTAGATTTCTTATACCTTTCACCGTCATGTTATATGATGATTTGTAGTATGTCCTGCTAACTTTATTATTAAGGTTCTTTTCGATAGTTTTATAATTTATGTATCTAATTTAGTTACATCTATTTCAATTTTCTGCTAATTTTAGTGCTTTCTCAAATACTTCAGGCGGTATAGATTGGTAGTAAGGATCAATATCACATATTTTTAGGATATCAAAGAAAGATCAAATACATAAAGTGGATGGATAATAAAGATACCAGGACAAACTACACAATATTATATAACATGAAAGGAATAAGTAATGCCTGGATGAAAGCCGACGTGAGTGATAGGTTTTCACAGTAAGCAGGGTCACTCTTCTGGATTTGCAGACAAAGTCCGACGGAAATGCAATACGGTCGGGGCCACCGCAGCTGCAAAAGTTGCCGGAAAGGTGATGCAATGCCTCATCATCCGTGTTTTGTGACTCCAAACCGTATTTTTTGTTGGCTTTTCTTCCTTAGTCTTTGTTTTTCCCAAGGCATCCATAAGACTGTCGAGCTATTTCCTACCATCTGGTGAATAATTGAAAATATTTTCAATTTTAACGAAAATAACATTGTAGTTATATTTGTGTGAATATGAAAGCAAATCCTTAACTGATTGTTCTTAACAAGTGTCGAGAGAATGAAACGTGAATTCTATGACAGTGGAACTTTGAAAATATTTCCAATTTGGAAGAAATAAACTGAGATCCTCATTTTACTGATGGTTGCATAAATATGTTTTCTAATAGTCTGGCAATGGTATTACATGATTCACCTATAGTACTTCCTATATATTAGAATAAATACCTCTAAATATACGGAAAATATTAGGAATACCCCATCTAAGACATTTTCAACGAATATCAACTCAATTCGATATATATTAATAATCATCACTTGCGCCCCTACATATTACATCAAATGTTACTTATATCTCAAAATGTAACGTAAACACAAACTCACAGAAACCCTATCAATCACATATAACACAATATACCAACAATCACATATAAATTAGTAGATACGTTAACGGTTTCCTTTTGAAAATATTTTACACATTTTAAAGATGCAACAAAGAAAAATATATACGCTGCTTGTTCCACGCGTATATCCTCCTATATTTTTCCTAAACGTTAAAGACCTTCAAAGATGAGAATGGTATCATGAAAACGATCGACCTTATTGCTTCAAGATTGTTTTCTACATAGTCACTACCATTCTCAATGCACTTTTATCCGCGACGAACGATTGCTATGTATGAGCGTCTAATTCGCTTTGGCATACGACGTTCCAAAAGTAACGTCCTTTTTTTTAATCTAACGTAAAATGTTAAAGGAGCTGCACAACAAAGCATACTATTAAAACGAACGACTTTTGTGATCCTGAATCTATTTTTCTATACAGTTACGACTATTCTCATTGCATTATTATTGTTTTCTTATTTTCTCACATTGTCAATATCTGCAACAGAGAGATGAAACTTTCATGAAGGCGTAAGTTCCGTAATCATGAGAATGCAATTGTTATACCCTCTGATTCATTAATGTGGAATATAATAGACGGCATTACTTTCGTAAGGCTTTCCGTATATACAACAAAGTTTTGCACCCAATCGATTCACACAAAGCTCCTGATATACTCATCAACATTAGTAGCGAAATATTAACAGTAATAGTTAAATACAAACTACATTCCCGATCACATGCAAACCTAACGAATATCCCGATGATCGCACTCATATATTATTACACTCACTTAATTTGCTACCTCTTATAAAACGCTTTCGCTAATAAGGATACTCCTCCCATAACATATAACATTTACCTAAGTAATAAATTACAATTATTACAACAGATTAAACATTACGTAACAACCAATTTCAGATTAATATATATATATATATATATATATATATACATATATAATATATATATATATATTATTCCTGTATTTCCCTTATCAATATTCCAAAGCTCTGATATAAATATTTAAAGATAGTTTTTGTTTGAGAATAATACTAGTGTTTCTAGGTATACGAAACCAGGAAATACTTCTGAACTCTTTGTAATAGTGGACATTCCTTTATATGAAGTTTTCAATTCATGGAATATATATATATATATATATTATATATATATAACTACTTCATTTACTCACATAAATTAATATACGAAAGTATAGATGTATGAGTAAACTTTAAGTATTTACTTCAAAAGTGCTCAATACGTACGTAGAGCCTACCTATATATATATATATATATATATATATATATATATGTATGTATATATATATTGATAGTTTCAGACATTCTTTTTCATAGTTCATTACCTCCGCAAAATAACATTCTTAGTGGCATGCAATCTGGTTTCCGTTCTGCTAGATCTTCAGCAGATATGCTAAAGATTATATCTCATATAGTTAGCGAATCTCCCGACGAAAGCTTCATTTCTAGCGAAATTACTCTCGACATATATAAGACCTTTAATAAGGTATGGCATACAGGTCTACATCACGAAATTTAGGTATAACTGGAAATGTCTTATCAATTATGAAATCATTTCTTGAATTACATTATTATATACTGTATTCTGCTTCTATATAAATATATTTGGCCATTGAAATTATTAACAGATCATGTTACAAACGCACAATTTAAATTCGTATTAAATTTGTTCACAACTGTTTTCGACAATGTAATGTATGCAACGTAAATCAAACAGTGTACCTCCTTTGGACCGAATTCTTCTAGGTACTCGATAAAATATATAACAATGTCTACATATGCAAAATATCTAAATCATAAATCCGTTGTAAATATACAGCTACTGTTTACGTTAAGTATTGATTTTAATGATTAATTCAAAGAGATATTTCTCTTCGTTCTACTTTTAAATGCGCATAATCATATACACAGATATAAATTTGAATATATATAGATATAAGTTTATATACACTTGTGTCCGATATTATTCATACCCCTCGGATCTTTGAGATTTCTATAAGAATATTGCTCAAACCAGAAGGTAGACAATATTAAAGGGATTTCAAACAATAAATCAAGCATAAGCATTTAATTTAAACTCAACAAATAAATAAATTATGCAAGTTTGAAACATTATACAAAGAAAAACAATAATGGCAAAAGTTCAAAATTATTCATACCTCTCTTACTAATAGTCAATAGCATGCCCTTTATTCTTAATAACTGCCTGTAACCGTTTTGGATATTTATCAACAAGGTTTTTACAAGCATCAACACTGATTTTTGACCATTCTTCAATGCAGTAGTTCTCCAAATCCCTCAAATTTCTAGGTTTCCGCTTTTTAACCTCAGTTTTTAATATGTGCCAGAGGTGTTCGATAGGGTTCAGGTCGGGACTCTGGCTAGGCCATTCCAAAATATTAATTTGATTATCCTCAAACCATTTCTTGACTATTTTGGCAGTATGTTTTTGATCATTATCCTGTTGAAGGACCCAGTTTGGTCCTAAATGGAGCTTCTCCGCATCCTGTCTAATGTTTTACTGGAGTATCTCCAAATATTGCTCCTTCTTCATTGTTCCATCTATCTTGACCAAACTACCTGGACCACTAGCCGAAAAGGAGCCCCAAAACATTAGGCTACCACCACCATGTTTCACCGTGGATATGGCGTTCTTTGGGTTGTAAGCTTCTCCTTTCTTCCTCCAAACGTAAGAAGCATCCATATGGCCAAACAATTCAATTTTTGTTTCGTCAATCCACAAAATACTTGAGAAAACGGACTCTGGAGAATTCACATGGGTCCTAGGAAACTTTAGACGTGCTGCAAGGTGTTTCCGGTGTGCAGTGGAGTCCTTCTTGGTCTTCTTCCTTTCAGACCATTTTCATGCAAAGTCCTTTGCAATGTTTGCCTTGATATTTTTATGCCAGAAGACTCCAGATTTTCTAAAATGCCCTTAGTAGTGGTGGTAGGATTTGCATAAACACTTCTTACAATATTCCTGGTGGCTCTAACAGATATTTTCCTTTTCCTTCCTCTACCAATCAAGTTGTTTGTTGTGCGGTGGCTCTGGAATTTTTTGATGACGCTCTGTACTGTTTCTGTAGGGACCTCAAATTTCTTGGAAATTGACTTGTAACCTAAACCATCCTTATGTGAATTCATAATTTTAGTCCTAAGATCATTACTAAGCTCTTTTTTCTTCCCCATTCTAATAATTTGTATTCTTTTATTGGTTTTCAGTTGATATCATTTTAATTTCTGAAAAATGCAAAAAACGAAATGAAATTAATCAAAGGTTGTATAAAAGCATTCAAAATAAGAATCAAACAGGAAACAAACAGTCAGCAACTCGATTAATACTGAAAAAATAAGGGGGTATGATTATTTTTGAACATTGCAGAGTTAATAGATAGCTGTATATTTCTTTTATTACAAGTATCCCGAGATTTTAAAATGACGAAAATGATCAGAAGAGGTTTATTAAGAATATGTATCAATATGGACGTAAACAATAAATTCTTACAAAGTTACACCTAATAAACTCAATTTTCAAGGGGGGGGTATGAATAATATCGGGCACAAGTGTATATATATATATATATGTATATATTTATTTATAGAAATGATTGTATATATAGTTATATATATATATATATAAATAACTGAATATATATCTTAATATGCATAAGTTAATATATGTATATATGTATAAATGCGATTATATATATATATATATATATATATATATATATATATATATATAGTTATATACATCAGTAACTGAATATATATATACATATATCTAAATATGCATAAGTTAATATATATATAAATGTGTGTATATATATATAAGTATATATATATATATATATATATATATGTATGTATATCTTACATTCTCTATTAAAGGAACATATACCCGTTACGTGCAGTGATATTTGGTAAATAGCGCCGCTGAAGTTGAGCTACATAATAGGCTCAATTTACAACATGCTTTCGTCAATGAGTAACCCCGTCTAATGGATGTAAGGGAACTATTAAACTCGTCTTTTGTGCAATTAAAAAACAGACTATAGAATATGTTCTTAGTTCGTGCAGATGGCCCTTGCTAATGGACGATATATCTGGCAACACGACGGGGTATTAGAGGGACTGACCACAACAATCAGGAATCACATGAAATCAGAAACAGCTAACATTAATTACAGATGTTCTGCTGAGAGAAGAAAACTAGGGATCGGGTTTCAACATATATCCAACCTAGTATACGACCAAAATATTTTTCAGGATCGATGTCGAGAGGATAATTTCCGCATATCTCCCAGGGTGACACATAAACTCTTGCAAAATTATAAATGAAAAGCGGCAAAGAACACAAATTGTTCTTTCGTCAAGAATAATAAAACATACTCCTCCAGCTTAGATTGAATTGATTGAACCTTATGAGCGCCGGGTAGGAAAACACTATCAATGACGAAGATAATATGATGATGAGAGTTGACCAGTAATTTGAGCAGGCTGTCTATATCAATTCACACCAACTTCGAGGTGAAGGGCGAATAAGTGTCGTAGACGGTAAACACCTTATAAAGATGACTGAATAATATGCAATGTGACACTTAAAAGAAATATTACATAGTGATATTGTAGCAGATATGTATATCTATGTGATACTTATTCATTCATTTATTTAATTATTTATATTAATATTTTTATTTTTATTAATTTTTATTTTATTTATTAACTAATTCTCATCTTATTTATTCATTTAATTTTTTTTTATTTACATGCATTTCAGCCTGGCGTTGCCCGGGTGTTAAGATGTGTTTGTTGAGCAAAAAAGAAAAACGTGGTTGTGGGAAGACAGGCTGGAACCCGTACCGCGAAGGAGGAAAAGAACGGGGAAAAACCTGACGTCTTTGCTGTTACGACCACCGCCAAACCGGAAGGGTTTTATGTTTAAATTAAGGTTAGGAAACCCCCCTGTAGAAAAGTTCCCAGTTGAAGGTGAAGATATTTATGTTTTTAGCCAATTTTTAGATATTTGTCGTCTGATTAGTCGGGCTTCCAAACGGTACTAAAAATCTGTCGCCTCTCTCGAAGGTTTTAGGCAGACATTCAAACATATATACATACATTTATATATTGGTAAATAAAAGTTTTCGAAGTAAACCGATTAAAAATCTTGCCCTATCTCTGAATACCCTTTATGTAAAATTTCAAATGTTTAGACCAGAAATTGTCTGAGTAGTTTGATAGAGACTGCAGAGGTCAATTTTTAAAAAAAAGTTTTACCCCTATTATGGCCCCTAAACATTTATTGTTTTGGGCTCAAATCAAGTTATTAAGTTAGATCCATGTCCAAGTAACCTATATCTAAAATTTAAAGTATTTAGACCCCAAATTGTCGGAGGAGTTTGGTAGAGTTCTCAAAAGGTCAAATTGTTGAACTTTGACCCCTTAACGGCCAAATTATTGGCCGAAAACGGATCACAAAGATTTCCCCAAATCCCAGTACCCTCTATACCAAATTTCGAGTCTTTAGACTGAAAATTGACAGAGTTATTGCGTAGGGAAATATACACACACAGACACGTTCACTTTTATAGATATATAGATAGATATATAGATTTATCTATTTACTTCTTCTTTAAATGATATAATGAGGTTTTATTTTTTTTCCTTATTATTTTATTTAAAACAATACATTTTCTTTCTTTCGCGAAGTAACGGAACGAGTATGTAAGATACAAACTTTGTACATTTACACGACACGTGAAACTCTAAACTGTTGCTCAAACAAGAAACGCTGAATGATAATTAAATGAATTGGTTGAATAGTTCATTTAAAGGCAAGAGAATGGCGCATCACATTAGTCAAGGGGCCCGATAGGTGAAAAAGTCGTCAGAAATAAGCCCCAAATTGTGAGTACTCTCTCCCGATACCGCTATATAATTTAGAGGCCGTAATAAAATAAACCACAAGTGAAAATAGCCGATACACAAATTCTATTAAAGTAAACTCAGAAGAGTAAAGTCCCGAAACGGTCCATAATATGCCATTATGCCCCAACATTTATTTGAAGCCGAATGTAATTACTTTGCAAGAGACAGCAGCTTAAAAACATTTACAAGGTCTGTAGAAAGTTTATTTTTATTTATTTACCTCCCCTTCCACCCCCCTCCGTAATTGGTGTATTTTCTTCTCTCTTTCTCTCCTCCTTTTCTCCCCTTTTCTCGGTGAATCTGGTGCTACTACTACTGGCTGTGTCTCGCGATATTTGATAAAAGGAAGAAGGAAAAAACACAACAGACTGGCAGAAGAAAAGGAAGGCACCAGATCGATGTTAGGCTTTTGAAAAGGCCAGAGCGGTGTTGCGACTTTAGAATTACGACGGAGTAGTTTTGCGGCCTCTGCTTTACACCAGAGCGGTGTTGCGACCTTCGAACTAAAGCACCAGAGTGGTTTTGCGAACTTTGATATGCCAAAAGAAAAAAAAGCAAGTAAAAAGTATATGTGTTATAAGTGTTCTTTATGAACCGCCATAGGGACTAATTTGGCAGCCCAGTCGAACTATACATTTCCTTCGTTTCCTATTTTTCTTTCTGATAAAATTCATACCGGTATACCTTGGCCTTTTTTTGTGATTAAATTTGTTTAAAACACTTAGTCTCGCGCAACGGGATAAAATTCGTTTAACGTGACGATAAAATTCCCGTTAGGCCAGCAATTTCTTTCAAAACAATATGTTTTGTTGTCCGCTTGTTTTATGGCGAGTTTATTCTACTTTTTCACTACCAATATTTATTGCATATATTTAACTTATTATGTTTTGTATATTTAGACAGAACGTTCGAAGCAAATATTATGGAAAACAATACAAATTTTCTATTGTTACCTTCTTATTTTACAAAAAAAAAATGCTTACTGGTTGGCTAACTGACAAAGTGTGAATGTTTTTCTTCTGCCTTGCAATGTTATCATCTCAGTGTTCTAGTTTTGTGTTTATTTCTTTTCTCTTTGATAATGATACGACGTGTCATCTAACGTTTTGGAGGTACCTATGGAACATCCGTTTTTTTATGATTCTAAGACAAGAAATATCATTTGTAAAATCTGAAGAATAAAAAGATTATAATTAAACAGTTTCTGTAGTTTTGTACCAATTATTCTTGAATAAACGCACTCACATATAAATAATTCATTATTTTTTTTCTGTATTGTGCAAACATCAAAGCGTTGAAGTGCATGTGGCAGGGAAGAAACGCGTGTTTGTTTATATTACGTTAATAATTGGACGCGGCACTTAAGCATGCTTTTTTTATAGCATTGCACAATTTCATTTTCGAGCAAACGAGTCGGAAGGTGTAATTGCCAGCATCAATTTCGCCTGGGAAGCAAATTGCGTTTTGATCTTCCAGTTTTAATGCAGAGAAAAAAAAAGAAATAAAAATATTTGCGACTGATCAATGTTTCTTATTGATCAGCGATATTTCCGCTGTCAGTCGTTTAGATACACCCTTCGAGCATTAGTTCTAGTCTTTAATGTTTGTCCTCTTATAATTAAATTCTACATCTGGATCAAAGCTATATTTCTTGAAGCGTAACATGCAAACGGGTAAGCAGGTGTGGTGGGCGGAACCCATACAGGTTTTTCGAAGACATCGCACGCCAGGTTAGAAAAAATCCATTCGCCAAAAAACAAACACTGACACTGAAGCAGTATGGACCACAGTTATATCTAGATAACCTACGCAGGAGTAACAAGATATTTTTTTTACATTATATTTAGATACCACTGTCGCAGTAGGAAAGATGAAAGAGAGAATTTCAAAGACAATCACCCAATAGAAATGCATATCAGAGTAAGACATTTATTTCGTCTATGCATTTATAAAAATGAAAATGGTTGAAATTTTCTGGCTAACCAGATTAGCCAGGCGTATTTTTGTTTTAGAGTTTTCATTAAATTTATCGGCACACACTTTGTGGAAGTATTTGTAAAAAAAACTGATGTATGTAAGAAGCTTGGAAGCGTGGGTAAAATTTATTAGATTAGAAATTATTTTTAATCAGCGTACAAAGGGGGAGGACCTAGTAATTGGTGCACAGGCCTAAATACACGGGCACTCTTCGATATATGTTCGGGCGAATGTTGAAGTATTAGAGATATTGGATACTGATACGTGTTATAAGTTTTCTAACTTACGGGTACAACAAGTGTCTTGCTAACATCTATTATGTACTTATTCCATTTCATGTTGCCTGGGTAGATCAGATCGACTTATTTGAACGTCGCGTGTTGGAGAAGAGTGCGCGTCGCCATGCTAATCGGTGGATAGAAATTGGAAATTATTTCTCCACAGACTATATGTCACGAAAGATGCGTTAACTTTTCTTTACGTCCATTGAAGATGTTCCACTCTGTTGAAATCTCTGGTTTTTGTGTGTAATACATTTATTGCAAAGAATTGTCATTTTAACACAACTCATTTCCTCCTCCACAATAAAGTCAGTCATTAATAGTTTTTCTCACCAAAATATTACAGAGCGAATGATATAAAATATAAGTACGTTGCATTTAACTATTGCCCAAAGCTACTTTAAAACTGAAATTCAATTAGGAATAAATTATAATAAATAATTTTGAAACCAAATTTCGAATGAGTAGCAAACTTAACTGCTGGTTCAGCTATTTTCCGTAAATACATATACTACTTGTTTTTATTGTTTTTATTTTGCAATTATTAATATCAAAATAAGTGAAGCATGCATGGCACCCCGTCAGTCACAGTGAACAAGGCATAAAATGACTAAGTTCAGCATGCCCCTCCCCCATTAAGCCCATAATATCTTCAGGGCACGTCAAATCCTGGTAAAAATGATCAAACAGTTCAGTTGTAGGCTTTAACGTAAGTAAATTTAAGTTCTACTCCATGTAAAAAAAAAGGATGTACTAAGTCCCTGTGGCACACCCAAGAGTTATAGCGAAGTATATAGAAACCAGTTAGTTACAACTTTTTAGAAAGTATTATAAAAATCCAAGACATAAATTTATTTTCAATAAACACAAAAGTGTCATTTTTAGCCATTTTAACCCGAAAGGCACTCCTAGAGAGGCAACCAGAATGTTCCCGGATAATCCGTTGTGTTAATTGTCTTTCTCATATCATGTTTAATGTTTGTGCAAAAATCTCCAAAAATTCCAATGCGGAGTTATTGAAAAATTGCGGACAGACGACAGACGGACGGACAAACGGATAATGGTGAATTTACAGGTCCACCCTCCTTTTGTCGGGGGACTAATAACGAAATGTCAATAAGAACAATGGATACGTAAAATAACCACTGAATTTAATCATTTTTCATTATGGAGAAGTTGAGAAAATGAACATAAAGTGTGATATATTTTATACAAAAAATAAACTCGTTTTCTATTCTGATCTTCGTTTTCTATTCTGATCTTGTTTTCTATTCTGATCTTCATCCGCGATACGAGCTCCCAGAGAATGTCTTCATCACTAGTTGTTATCAAGTTATCTTAAAAATATTCAAGCTGTATGTGGATACTAATATCTTCTAGATATCACCTGTTGAACTTTACTATATATTGCCAAACATATTATATTTTATTTGAATTTAATATGCGTGATAGTGTAGTGTCTCTTCCTCTCTCTTCATCTTTATCTATTCCATGTTTACACTTACATACCATCAAAGTATGCATGTGTGTCTTTCTCTCACAGTCTGATGAATATCTTTCTTCATACAAAACGTATTTGTTCTTTCCTTTCGTATGTTTTTTTTTCATTCGCTGTAAAAAATAAATGTAGATTTGTGTTAATTGTAATGTCCTTGTATCACTTAGGATACTATTCTCACGATGTTTCCGCCTACGTAGTATTTGGATAATTCCAGCAATTGTTCTCAATTTGATTGTTATCTTTACAACGTTTCACCTGATGTAACACCCAACTTCGAGAGAATGACTCCTGACTTTGCACAGATTCATCCCTAGAAGGTCGATAGTTACACCGATTGAAAGTTCGTTAAATAGCAATAGTTTTGCGATAATTCGGCTAGCGAACGGGAATCGAGTCGAGCCACGGAAGTGGTTGGCTCGGAAAAAAATTTAATCTCTGCTCTCTTTGGAAGCATCTACTTGAGCAACCACGGCAGATGTAGAAAAAAAGTGGGCGTGGCAAACTCTGAGGGATTTACAAACATAATAAACCGTGATGTGAATTAAACCGTGGTGGTATAGCGTAATTTCGGAGGAAAATCGCATGCTTACATGTATGTATAAACACGGTGATCTCGCACTTTTTCTACATGCGTTATGCACAACTAGGACTTCTATATGGCTGATTGGAGCGAGAAAACATGTGAATTAAATACAAGTATGTTGTAAATTATGTGCATATCCCAAGGTTAGAAAAGGTACGCATAACTTAAGCCAGTAGTCACATCGGCCAAAACGTAAAAATTACATCATAGAATAACAATTATAATAATCAAAATTTTGGTGTTTATCATTTCTTTTCTGTAAATGTAAACATTACAAAAAATTAACAAAAATAAACAATTAGGCAAAGGACAACTAAAAAATGGAGGGTGATCTCTAGTCAGCGTAATTTTTTACTTGTGTAAGGCGTATTCCTAGACAAAGTTCTCACTCCCAACAATCACTCCAGGGACTGCTTTACTTACCATTTGCAAATCAAATCGATCTAAATATATATTAATATATACACATATATATATATATATATTACTATTATTATTACTACTACTACTACTACTACTATAATTATAACAACAACAACAACATCAACAATAATAACAACAGAACAGATTGATGTTTTATCATATTTACAAATAAAGAAATTTAACCCGAGTAGAAGCTGGTAGGAGGCGGAAACAATTAATAAAAAAAGTTATTAGTAAGGCCCCTCAAACCCTCGCTAGATGACAGACCGCTCATTGTTTTTCGGCTTCATGAAAACCAAAAAAAGTAGATCGATTCCTAAGAGATTGAAAAAAAAAAACTAAGTTTGGGACAAAATAAATGTTGGAGGAGCGGGTTTACTCCAAGTCCGATGAAAAAGAGCCGGGAGTGAAAAAAAAAAGAATGGGGGGGGGACAACTTGAAAGTCTCTTTCGGGAAAGTACAAGGGGTTAATTCACTAGGCTAGCTAACGGGAAACAAGGTTTACCTTACAGGGACTGGGGTCCGGAAAGATTAGGAACCGCGCACGCCATGCCTAGGCAGGGAACCCGTACTTTAACTTTGCTCCTTTTCAAACGCACAAACTCGCTGGTTTTATCCGCGAGATATAACCACGATGGAATATCTTATCACTCATGATCTTGACTTTCGCTTGGTGTTTGAAGATCACGGCCTGATCTTGATCTGTCCAAGATTCAACCCTACCCTTCTCATTCAGTCATGACGTCCACACCATGATTCTTGCTACGGCCGTGATCGTGAAAATTACTATTTATTTCTCCTCGTTCCACGACAGTCTGGCATTGTGCACGACAGGAGACGGCTTCAGCAAGCGAGAATGCTCGGGATAGATGCGAGCCGTTACCTCGTTTACATACGTCCAGTAGCAGTGGAGGTCGCTGCAATCGAAGAAACGGCTGCCGCTGCTGCTGCTTCTCTTGCTGCGTCTGCTGTTTCTGTAGCTGTGAAGGCTTCTGTTGTTGTTGCTGTCTATGTTGTCGAGCGGATAACGGGATGGTAGAGGAAGACATTTTGGGCTTCTTGCCCAGCACCGTGCTTTATTCCTCCTTCTTTGCTTCTTCCGCAGTATTGGATTTCCTGCGATTTTTGATTCCGCCTAGATTTCGGGTATGGCAACAGCTAGGTTGGTCTCTGGAGCTGGGGCTTTCTTTTGAGTTGAGACTACATTTGGTGGTAATACGCTCGAGGTTAACCATTTTGAGGCAGCTCTTTGCCATGTGTCCTTGTTATTGGCAGAATAATCCACCACTATGGTCATGATAGTGCCCATCAATGTCAGCACCGCCTGTATCATCAAGAGGCACTCTTTCTTAAGCCTCCTGGTCACTGTGTAGTAGCCTAGGCGTAGGCCGGTTTTCGACCATACGGAGACCACTCGCTCCACCTCAACAAACTGGTTGAAGAGAGCTCTCAGGAGTTTTGCATGGTACGTTATATATCTGCTCCTGACTCCTCCTCTTGTCTTGGTATTCGAGCATTAGATTGACTCTCCCAGAACCCATGTCTTTGAGGGAAAGTCTCCCCGCATCCTTTTTGGTGGGAAGGAGAATGTCCCACATGGCTAAGCTTCTCTTATGCTGGAATGTTAAGCTTGTAGAGGAGCCCCGCCATATTTTCGGGTATATTCGAAGTAACGAGCGGGAAGGATTCTCTCCTCTATTGCCTCCCAGTCGCCTGGCACTGGATTTATCTCCGCCTCCTCAATGTATTGCATGTACTTGGTGAGATACAGGTCTTTGTACTCCTGGAGAGGCAGTTGTTTTTTTTCACCGCCTTTTTCCACACGGGCCCCTTTGTGGGTAATGGTGCTGGGTCTTTGTGGGCATTAAACTGTGGTTTTTGCACTGTTGTGTAGGCTGTCTCTTTTGTGGGGTGTTGCCTTTTATGGGACATCACCTTTTTCAACTTCTTTGGGGCCAGTTTTCTTTTAGTTTACTGGGGTCGGCTCCACTTTTCGGCAGCATTAGTTTATGAGGTCAGAAAAGTATGCCCTTTCGTTTTTCTGGTTGACATGCCTTTTCAGAAAGTCGTTGTCTTGGGGCGTATTCATGTTTTCTGGTGTTGCCGCTATCCCCAGTTTTGTTAGCCGGATGGTATGCCCCTTCGTTTTTGGGCCCGGCGCCCTTTTGAGAGAAGTACTCTTTTCGGGAGCATCTTCCTTCCCAAATTCTTTTCAGGATGCCCCCCTTTGTTTTAGTTTTCAGGCGATATGCCCGTCAGTTTTTGTTTGACTCATTCTTGGGGGTACCCCTTTCTTTGGGGAGTCCCTGCGACGTTGTTATTGAGGGTATCCGGGCTGTTTTCCCCTTCCTCTGGGGGAGCAGTTGCTTCAGTGGTGGCCCCTGGGCTGAGGGAATCCTCAGAGGTGCCCCCGGGCTGGAGGTGTCCATATGGTTCTCTCATTAGGTGGTGCTGAAGTCTGTTATACAATTCCATGTCTGTGGACGGTTCCGGACTTCGCCAAAACGAGCGACGTGGAGACGGCGTCTTAGGTAGAGAGCCGAAATTAGCTTCAAAAAGAAGTGGCGCCAAAAGCGCCAAGAGGGCGCGATAGAACTTAGAGAGAGTTAAAAGTGGAAGTAAAAGAAAAATTGTTTTGTTATCAACTCAGACGTTCCCTCGGCAGAGGAGAACAGAGAAAGAAGACACAGACAGGACGCTAGCCCAACAAAAGAGAAAGAGCTTCTCGAAGTGTTTAGAGAATAAAAATGTGCCGCCACAACATCTCTGACAATAGCTGCTTCAGGCGAGGAAACAAAGTATCTAGAAACAGATTCTACATTTTGTTAAAAACTAAAAAATATCCAAATTTTCGTTGGCCTTTTGGCCAAGGACACAGTGTAGTATATGTTTTGTTGCTACACTTTTTGATGAAACCAACTTAATTCACTGATTAATTTTAAAGGTTTTTCCCCCAGGGGCCCATCCCCTTCATTGGGCATTTGGGCCCGTAGAGACTTGCTTTTTTTTATTTTCAGCCGTTTTGTCAGCCGTATAGGGTAATATTAATTACTGCTGTTTTTTTTTATTGTTTTTCAGATCATCTAGTGCTCTTACAGGACTTAAGTAGCTGGCAGATTGCAGGGAGCCATAACAGTAAAAGGAAGCGTGGACAAAATGGGTAGAGGAGTCTCCGAGCGGTGATTAAACTAAATGGGAAAAAGGTCAAAGTAGCTGAGACAAAAATAACGAAGAGGAATAGGAAACCGTGGTGGAAAATAGAGGACGGCGAGAAACCAACCATGAAGTCCCAATACTCCGCCAATATCATGTAAAGTAATTAGAAAAGCGGGATCGTTAACGAAATAAGTGTTGGATGGATGCTCCTCGGGAGGGACAATAGCCAGCACTCCTAATTACGGATCCCCCAATACCAGAAGCACAAAAGAGACAGTCCCCCAAAAGGAAAAAGACAAGCAGAAAACTGGGGTCCTCAACAGAAGAAATCCCCCAAATTCTACAAACATCAATTTCAGACGAAATACTAGCAAACGTAGAGGGAAACACGATAAAAGTAATCCCAGCCACGATGGAGCTGATCAAAGTGAGACCAGTATCGTTTGTGACATCGGATGAAAATAGCAGAGGACAACATGATAGAGTTGCTAGGAGAGTTGAAATTCAATACATAGTACGGCGCAGTTATGCCCATGTGGATTTTTCCTACCAAATAAGGAAAGAAGCAGAAAAAGTTGCAAAATGAGACATCACATGGAAGAACATCGTGTTAAAACCAGTCAAATAGGACAGCGGTCACGATTCTCGGGATCCTTAGCTTTATCATCGAAGAACCGATTGGGACAATTATGTCACAATATAGAGAGGTGGAAAGAGTTAATCCAGTTCGGAGCAACATCATGATCGGATACTATAAAATCCAGATAAGAGTGGACTGGACCGGGTTTAACAAAATCTTGGCGAAACTTAATTTTAAGGGCTTGTCACTGTGGAGGGAAATAGGCCACATTGCTGGAATTGCCAGAAACCCGGGTACATATCCAAAACATGCCCCAGAAGAAAATCCCTGAAAAGACAGCGGTCAGGCGCCTCAAAGAAGGATGGAATTAGAGAAGCTACAACCTGGAGCAAGGTCGCCTCCAAAAAGGGGAAAATACAAGAGGCGGTCCCTCAAACAATATTAAGTGTGATGGCAGTGCCGGCTAAGAGAAAACTTAGGACTATCTCTTCGGGGTCGGAAGGAGAGAAAGAGCCGGCAAGGTCAAAGCCAAAGAACACTGTAGAGAAGGAAGAAAATGAAGCAGTTAAGATAGAAGAAATGAAATCATACGATAATGCAGAACTTCCGTCAATATCCTAGTCACATACCCGAACAGAGGAGGAGGTTCAGCTTACCCCTCCCCTATTCAGCAATCCCAGGGAGGAGCCCGGAGAAGTTCCAGCAACAGAGAAAGAAACAAATGCTCTCGTCACAGCCTCAGGAGAAAAGAAAACTAGAAAATTCTCATTTTTGCCGGGCGAGAGGATTTTTGAAGCGGATAGCAGTCAGGTAATTAAGGATCTCAATGGGAGACAGAGATGGTAATTCAAAAGTATGGAGAGCTTTGTAAAGGTGGACGATAAGGAAGTGAGGAATCCCAGGAACTTTAAGGATTCCCTGAAAATTATAACATTTATAATAATAAATAGGAAGGGGAGGACAAAGACTCTGTGGAGGATGCTAGAAGCAGGTAAAACTCATTTATCGCCCGGGAATTAATGGGCAGGGAGCACCTATCATAAAACAACCTATCTGTCAAATGCGAAGGAAGGGTCCTACTTTACGTTCAGATCGCTTTCTTTAGGGCATTGAAGTTTACTTTTCCCCTAGATGTGGGAGGCCTATAAAAAGACAGACATTGTTATGTCCGCCCTGCTCTCCCGCAGTCTCGGCTAGGCCTTCAGCATCCTTAACCCCGAGGACTTTAGACCCTTTGTGACACTAGTAAGGTAGAGAACGACAATGAACTTGAACCTAGATAATTTGAACACGATGAGGATGAGATCCCGAAGTTAGGCTGCTCGCGTGCTGGGGATCTCGTAGCCCTTGAGTCAGATATATCTTCTCTGGAGGAGACTTATTTCGTTTTGTACGAGAATTGTACGTCTTTATGTGGTGCATGTGGTTGGATCTATTTCCGATTGGGATCTGGTTGTTTATTTTAAGCATTAACTTAACGTAAAATCAGATGCGATTAGAAGAGTTAGCGTATGGATTTCGATAGCAGTAGCTAGATTAGTGAAGTAGAATACACATCTTGACGTGGATCTATATATATATATATATATATATATATATATATATATATATATATATATATATATATATATTATTCCTTAATTGGAATTCATTTTTTTTTTTAGATGAACATTATATATTAATTTATTTTTATTTCGGACTATTATTCTCATCTTTATTAGTTGTTGTTTGTGATCTTTTATTGGTTTTGTTTATTCACAACGTTTCGGCCAACTATTCCTCTGGCCTTCGTCAGGTGGTAACCGCGACGGATAGGAACTTCGAATCTCTTAACTGCATTCTCAGTCATCACTGTCATCCGTAGTTGTTGTCGTCACACCACATTTTGGCCAAGGAATAGTTGGCCCAAAACGTTGTGAATAAACAAAACCAATAAAAGATTAAAAAAAAACAACAACTAATAAAGATGAGAATAATAGTCCAAAATAAAAATAAATTAATTGACGCGGATCATTGGGTCGAATCTGTTTCCGATCGGAATATGCTTGTCTAATTGAGGCACCAGCTTCAGGTGAAAGTCAGATGCGATTGGAAAACATTATATCGCAATGACTTCGATAAGAGATGCGTGCATAACACTAGCTTATGCATGCGACAAGGCGCTAGTGCACGATCCTGCCCTAGCTATGGCGCATGCGGTGCTAGTTTCTGCGGAACCCAGCCCTGACCAATTTTAGAGTAGGATAAACGACTACTAGTGGAACTTTATAGGCTCTAGACTAGAAAGGTATGAGAGTTGTTCCAGTACTAGAAGAGCTTTCAAAGATGTCCACACCAATCTTTGTTCTGTCCCAGGTCTGTTGCCCCTATTCGTATAGTTATCTTGGAAGACACCGTCCATTATCTATGTTCCTCCCTGATTTAATTTGTTTTTGAAAGATTAATTAGGTCCCCAAGCCCTTCTCGGGAAAGACCTGCTGGTTTTCGATTTTGTCGACGTCGGCGTTCCACACTTTTAAATAGGAAGCCCCCAATACGCACTTAATTTAGTTGTTTCTTTTCCTTTCTCCCGATCATGTCATATTTTTTTAAATAAGTTTGTATATTACTTTTTTGTTTTTTGCTGTAAATACATATTTTTCTTCTTCTTTTTACAGAAATAACAAACCACGGCATCTGGTGATACTAAGTAGGTAAACGCCATGGAGAGAATTAGGTATTTTGGTGACACAGACTAGTGTAGGGTTAGTAATGTTTCAATAAAGTTTTAGAAAAAGTAGTTAGATGACCCTCGATCATTACTTCCCCCTACTGGAGTTGTGCCTACGTTCGATGTTACCCCCCAAAATCTCTGGCAGTAGACAATGTCAGAGCCGGGAGCACTGAATGAAACAAAATCTGTTCTGATGCTATACTTTACCTTTTCTGTCCTCGGTCAGTAGGAGATAAATTTTTAATGAGTGAGTAATTTTTTTTCAATTTGTGTTCCTATCCAGAGTGCAGTTTTGCGGGGGGGTATATTTTCCCTACATTGTAAACGGACTTTGTATCTGAGTCTTCCCTGGTGGGGGAGGAAAGTTAATAGAAATATTGCAGAAACTAAATAGAAAACATTGTATTGAACACTTTATTAGTTATGGTGTGGATCGAAATATCGATTATCTTTTTGAACATGCTTGTGTGACTGCAAGGTTATTTGTGAAAATCGAAAATCTGTAGTTGGCTTTCCACATCTCGTTGAATAAAATCATTAACCAGTATCAAAAGATATCGGATGCATGAAAAAACAGTGTAAATCAGTTAAATGGTGGCCATATACATTATTGAAATCCTATATAACGCGGTGTTATATTTTGATATACATTTGAAAGTGGATTATTTTATTTAAAATCTAGATAATGATACTACTCACACCCACCCACACACGTATATATATATATATATATATATATATATATATATATATATATATATATATATATATGTATATATATATATATATATATATCTTTGGTCAACATTGTAAAAACAATATATTATTTAATTTTCACTTATAATAAATTCATATTACATGAAGCACGTTTACACGCCTTTCCTTTAATAGCAGAAACCCACTACACAACTCATCAAAGACAAATACATATTTCTCAAAAATAGTTACAGAGATGCTTTCCTAATGAGTGAAAAAATATTTAGTAAGAAATAAAGTGGTAAAAAATGGGGATATGTAAAGTTTGAAGAAATATACAAAAAACAGTTATTGCAGTGCTTATAGCGAACAACTACAAAGAAAACGTAGTGAAATCCACTCACGCATGTCGAATCAGTGTTATTTTAGATAAAATTTTATAACTATTAGTTCTAAAATGTCGTATGCAGGTGCTTGCGTGTTACTTGTATTCAGTTGACTGGCGTAGACTATTATTATAAGACTGTTGCATAATGCACTTAAATCTAATTTTCCATCTTTATCTACTGCTAAGATATATTATTAAATAAAATAAAATGTAAATTTCCATAAATATCACAAACATACGCCTCCTTGCTGAGATGAAGTGTTGAAGACAGGTTGAAAACAAATAGAAACCTTATTAAATACAAAGCGTAATCGAAACTTTCGCGGTAAGCAAGCCTCTTACTTTTAATTACTTAATTGCTTCAAAAGTACTTTTATGTTATTGTTTATTCACCAAAACATGTTTTCCTGCTCTTATTAAATTATATTTCTTCTCTCTTTTTGAAGATCATAAATTATAATTGTATGCCTAAGTGCATGTTTAAATATAAGGCCTTTACTAGCCGTATGTATATGGTTACTAATGTATGATACTTAAACAACTGGCAGAAATGTTTCCTGAAATGAGTATATGTGCGGTCACGAGGATTCATTAGCGACGCCCAGTGCTTAGTCTTTTTTCCTGACTTGGGTAATGAATGTCGTCTCTGATATCCGACTCATGTTTTCCCTATACATGGGCATCCTGGAGTGCTTGCTACGATTTATGCTAACATGATTAGACTAGGACACTCATATCTGACAGATTTGAGGGTAGCGGTTTCCAACTGACAGTATAGGATCCTTAGCTCTTTAAAAGCGTTTAGAGTGTAATACTCACCAGAGTAGCAAGCGTTCCCGTATTTGTGCATTGCGTGGATGTGCGTGCAAGCGGTGGCGTGACGGAGGAGGGGGTGGACATGCCGCAGGGAAGTGTTGAATGGGAAAAGAGGAAACAAGATGGCGCCTGGTGTTTTATAAACTGTGGTCTCCTGAGATCACGAGATCACGAGAAAACAGAGGACACGCATGCAAATGAGACAGGGTGAAAAACTGTATAAAAAGCAAGCTTGAGTGAGAGGAAGTGACAGTGTCGTTTACAGACACGAGGTTATTGTGTTACTATTGCGAGCGTTGGTGACGATTGAAGTTGAATTCGATAGATAGAGCTGCTGCTCTATCATCAGCAGTATAATATAGGGATGTCGCGCATGGAGAGAAACCCTTCACTCATATCTGATGGGCATTCTCGGGGCTACATTCCTGTTGTGGAGGAGTCGGCTGATGATTTACTCATGTTGCGTGTTGATGGCTATGCACATCCGTTTTGTCTATCACCTCACTCTAAATTAAAACTAGGAAATAATATGAAATGACAGCACAATCCAAAATAACGTGCAAACCAAACACACACTCGAACAACAATTCGCCTCCACACTTGAGGTTTAAATTTACAAATATCAGAAGACTTAGAACTAATTAGATGATGTAGAATCATTTCCCCTAACAAACTGTCCGGATATCTTACCACTAAGTGAAACTAACTTGCACTATTTCATGCATTCTAACATCTCTAACATGTTTGGTTATCTTCCATTTTGTCGTAAGGACTCTGATAGACATATGCACGGACTTGTAGTATATATTTATAACACTCCCCATGAATAGGAAATCAAAATTAGAATCAGATTACCAGACCTTCATGTGCTTTAGAATAACCCAAATATATGTATTTGGTAACTTTAACGCCCACCACAGTAATTGGCTTGGCTTCTCTGACCACACTGACACAGCTGTTAGCATCATTCATAATTTTCGATATCTCATTCCTTGACAGTACCATTCCTACCCCGTATCCCAGATCGCCAGGACGAGCACGCCTCATTTCTGAATCTATTATTGACTACAGTTCCAGAGAATTCTATAACTAATGCCCATTACCCTCTAGGGAATGTTGTGATAATGGTAGTTGAACTCTCGACTGTAAGTTGAAGTGGCATTACTCAAAACGACAATGTACGACAATAAGGCTGACTGAGATGCCATTAGAGATCACATCATAGGGAAATATATTTTCTCTCCCTGCAGAACAGTGCTCAAATACAATCAATCAACGGTTCAAAGCAGTGATTAAAGCACATGTTACCACACGGAAGTGCTATAGCAAACCCCACTATCCCCAATGACTGACTTCTACTTACGCAGCTACCAATGCTCAGAGGCAACAAGCATACATCAGATTTATCCAGCATAAGTCCTGTACAAACAGACAAAAGTATACAGAAGCTAGAAGTAATTTTAAGAAAGAAGTAGGGGCAGCTAAAAGAATATACCGAAACCACAAGGACACCCATTGAAACGCAGAAATTAGGAACTCGTGATTTCTTGAAAATCTACAACAGTGTAGTAAATAATAGGCAATCAACAATTCACCCACTATCAAACAATCATGGGGGTGTTTGCATGGCAAGTGAGGAAGCTAACTCTACGTTAGACCCAGCAAAACACTCTTTCCTGATTTTCCATTGCGAACAGAAACTACAGTAGATGATCTGAAAATTATTCCTTTCCCAAGTACATGGCATCATAAAAACATACACATCTCGGTTTAACCTTCACAGGGACAGGATTTGGAACAGATACATTGAGAGCATTGCCAGGGCTGCTGCGAGGAAGGTGGGCTCTCTCTACCTGCTAGAAAGTTACTTACACCTGAATGTATCGTGTACTATTACAAGGCTGCCATTCACTCATGTACGGAGTATTGTTGTCACATTTGGGCTGGTGCATCTGCTACCAGTCTCTCATTCCTGGATAGCATTCATAAGAGAGTCTCTAAACTTATAGGTCCTTAATTTCCATCTATGCTCTAATCTCCCATCGACGACATAATGCACCCCCGCCTGTTGCGGATGTATTTAAATGGTGGAGGCTCCCACGAACTACAACCCCTTATACCCTCTCGACGTAAATATCTCTGAAAAACACGATAAGCAGCAAATTCTCACCCCTACACAGTAGAGATTCCTAGATGTAAGAAAGCCATATGTTCTAATAGTTTCTTTCTCATAATTTCTAGACTTTGGAATTACCTTCCGGTTTCCTGCTCCCCAACTGTGGTGACATGCATTTGTTCAAGTTTAATGTGAACATACATATTATGGCTCAAATCTTTACATAGAATTCCTCCAACTTATGCCCCTAATAGTAGCCCCCGACATAAAAGTGGCGATGTGATCTGTTTAGGATGAAAATGTAATAAAATAAAAAGAAAACATAAAAATAAGTCATAAAAGAAAACCCAGTGAGATTTTCTTCCTAAAATGTTTATACAATCTAAATTTTATTAGATTTACCACATAATTTACAGAAATAAATTAACCTACAAGAAAAATTTACGTTCGATGAAAACAAGTAATCGATTACATTTAGAAAAAAATCATTCCGACCTTTGAAAATTAAATTCATCTCTAATTGTTCTTCTTCTTCTTCTTTTATTTTAAATATTGACTGTTATTTCCTAGCACCCCTCCCCGAGAAAAAAAAAACATTCATTCTATTTTTTAATATTATCGTTAAAGAATGATTTATCCTTTTAAACAACCAAAGTTAGTAGCATAACTTTAATTATATAATATGTGAGGGCTAATTATTTTCTGATCTATAAGAATTATGTACATAAATTATCAATATTTTAATGAGAATTATTTTTACACATTTTTCTCAAAATTATTCCATAACATTTTACTAATTTAACTATACATTGATAAAATAAATGCAATTCTAAAATAAATAAAACTAAAGTAATTATTGATTGCTAGCATTTCGAGAATACAAATTTCTTTCCTAAAAGAAAATATCATATTTATTTAGTAATATATTAATCACAAGAATTTTACACACACACACACACACACACACACACACATACATATATATATATATTAAATATATATATTATATATATGTAAACAGGAGGCAAAAGAAAACTAATAAAAAGATTTCCATTCATGTGAAATCTTTTTATTATTTTTCTTTTGCCTCCTGTTCCCCTTACCTCACCCTTTTTTTAACCAAGTAAGATCTTTGACTGACTTGTAGTTTCATTAAATACTTCTATATGCAAAATTCCTGCCCTCTGATGAGAAGGAGAGTATTTCTTCGAAACTCCGCGGATTAAGGACTATCCACTTATCTTGTGCTTCCTTTTCTTAAAATTAGATATGTTTTAACTCTTTTTCAAGATGTCTTTTAACATATTTTATTAATCATTTTTTTCATATTATAAGCTCTATTTCCTTTTCGGTTTTATTGAGCTTTTTACATCTGGCTAAGTTTATTTAACTTGTAAATATTAACTCTTTAATATTTATAATATATTTTAAGTTTACCATTTTGATTACCTTAGTAAACTTATTGTAACTTTTATATATATATATATATATATATATATATATATATATATATATATATATATATATATATACTAGACTACTTGTGACCCGTTGGATGAGTATATACTATAGCTAGCTACGGAATAGTGAGTGTACAGAATTAATGTATAAAATTTCAAGTGCGTATACAGAGTTAATGTATAAAATTGCAAGTGCAAGTGAATATACATAATTAATGTATTAACGTGCAAAATTTAATATACGCCCGCGCGGAAATTAACGAGGCAACCATTAAAATTAATACACAATTTAGCGCGACCACGATAAAAAACATGGAAACCAGTGAAAACACCACAGAATCCATTAGATAATTCAGGTTTTAATATTATCGCCCTTTGATTTTATGAAAAAGCCTTTACATAAGAGAGGTGTAATCACTGAAACAAATGAAAAAAAAAAACAAATGAAAAGAAAAAAATACAAGAATAGTTTGTGCATTTGTGTGTGTGTGTGTGTGTGTGTGTGTGTGTGTGTGTGTGTGTGTGTGTGTGTGTGTGTGTTAAGAGCCTTAAAGTTTTCAGGACATAATAATTAACTGATTAAGTATAATTTAACAGTAAAGCCCATTCAAAATAATTTTTTAGAAAATTTTAAATACCCCCACACACGTTTTGAAGTGTTTCTATATATTTTTCTAATGTTTGAAATTTATGACCCCCATTCCTTTTCTGCTAGTACCTTTGCCACTAAACCTGAAAAAATGCTAACTATTGCATATATCGCTACGGTCTCATTTTATGTGAAATTTATATAGGAAAGTGATCCCCCAGGCTGAAATGTTAGATTTAAATTTTTCAGAAAAATCGTTTTTATATCATCTTTAAAAGCTTTTGAAACGTATTAGCCAAAAAATAGATTCTGATTTCTTTAGGGGGAGAAAAACTACGCTGTGTTTAGTTGTAAAAATCTCAAATAGTTTTTGTTAAATATATACATTGATGAAGTGTTTTTTTAACAGTAGAAAAACATATTTGCTTTGTCTTTTTTGTTTAGAAACAATTATAATTTGCAAAGAAAAATACAAATAAAATAATCGTAAATAAATAATTTTGGGCACAAAAATGTACTTTTTTTTAACTAAGTGTTAATGACGCACAACTAGGGTAAAGAAAATATATTTTAAAAATATGTAGGTGCACCTAAACAATCAAAATCCTCTTCCAATTTTTCTTCTTTTTCGCCTTTTTTCATATATTTCCGTGGATTATTGGAAACTAAGCTACCAGATTATGAGAAAACTTGGAAAAAAAATCAAGATATACATATTTAGAATGGGGTTCAGTTTTACATACAACGGTCTAGAACAGCGATCCCACATTTTCAGAACCGATTTACAGCCCCGATTTGAGGTTGGCCCCTTCAGCCCCCCGCAATTATTATCAATTTGTTGTCTTCGTTTTTTGCAACTTTTCACATTGTGAAAAATTCAGTCTGCCCCCTCCATTATTTTTTATTTACTTATTTACAAATTTTAAACAAGTATTCTTTTCATATAACGACCTGTACTATACTTGAAATAGTACTAAGCTACTCGTTGGCCAGATGAGTAAGGTGAAGGGTAAGATGTAGAAGGTTCAAAATAAAAGTGATTTTGAGATTATATTTTCTTTTATTATTTTGAGAAAACATTTCTTAAGTGATGAGTGACAAAATAAAACACAGGAAGCCTCCAGAGTACTACTGAAAGCACTAATTAATATTAAGACTTTACTAAAAGCACTACTAAAACCAAGTTTCTCCCTCCCTCCTTAAAGAGAAAAAATTTTTAAGTAAAGCCTGAAGAAAAAAAAATAATCGTCAGAATCCAAAGAAACGCTACTAAAAACAGTAAATATGGTTATAAATATGAGTATAGTTATATGTTGTATATTTATATTTAAATCAGATTTTTTAAAATTCAAGAGGGGTTAAATTACATTCATCTGTAAGGAAAACACATTAAAATGAACAAACACCAAATATTGTTCCCCTGTGTATGTTTTGAAAAACAGCAGTGGATTTTAATGTCGGGCATGAGACAGGACGCCCATGAAATAAGTAAGCAGATGAATATTTTTTTATATCAGAAGTCACAAACCTGGCAGACGTTTTCAATCCCCAAGCATGCAAGCAAGCTTAACCGAGTTTTATAAATCTATCTATCTATCTATCTATCTATCTATCTATCTATCTATCTATCTATCAGTCTCTCTCTCTCTCTCTCTCTCTCTCTATATATATATATATATATATATATATATATATATACATATATATATATACAGTCATCCATATACAGTATTGTTTCGCTGTTTCACAGCTCATCAGTGAGGACAGACAAGCAACTACCTCAAGCCAGGATTGAAACCCGACCGCCTGCACGGCAGTCAAGGCTCCTAACCATTACAATAATTTGCGGCTGCTGTGCGATTCCTGAATTAATATATATATATATATATACACTTGTGCCCGATATTATTCATACCCCCCCTTGAAAATTGAGTTTATTAGATGTAACTTTGTAAGAATTTATTGTTTACGTCCATATTGATACATATTCTTTATAAACCTCTTCTGATCATTTTCGTCATTTTAAAATCTCGGGATACTTGTAATAAAAGAAATATACAGCTATTTATAAAATCTGCAATGTTCAAAAATAATCATACCCTCTTATTTTTTCAGTATTAATCGAGTTTCTGACTGTCTGTTTCCTGTTTGATTCTTATTTTGAATGCTTTTATACAACCTTTGATTAATTTCATTTCGTTTTTTGCATTTTTTCAGAAATTAAAATGATATCAACTGAAAACCAATAAAAGAATAAAAATTATTAGAATGGGGAAGAAAAAAGAGCTTAGTAATGATCTTAGGACTAAAATTGTGAATTCACATAAGGATGGTTTAGGTTACAAGTCAATTTCCAAGAAATTTGAGGTCCCTACAGCAACAGTACAGAGCATCATCAAAAAATTCCAGAGCCACCCCACAACAAACAACTAGATTGGTAGAGGACGGAAAAGGAAACTGTCTGCTAGAGCCACCAGGAATATTGTAAGAAGTGTTAATGCAAATCCAACCACCACTACTAAGGACATTTTAGAAAATCTGGAGTCTTCTGGCATAAAAATATCAAGGCAAACATTGCAAAGGACTCTGCATGAAAATGGTCTGAAAGGAAGAAGACCAAGAAGGACTCCATTGAACACCGGAAAACACCTTGCAGCACGTCTAAAGTTTGCTAGGACCCATGTGAATTCTCCAGAGTCCGTTTTCCCAAGTATTTTGTGGACTGACGAAACAAAAATTGAATTGTTTGGCCATATGGATGCTTCTTACGTTTGGAAGAAGAAAGGAGAAGCTTACAACCCAAAGAACACCATACCCACGGTGAAACATGGTGGTGGTAGCCTAATGTTTTGGGGCTCCTTTTCGGCTAGTGGTCAAGGTAGTTTGGTCAAGATAGTTGGAACCATGAAGAAGGAGCAATATTTGGAGATACTCCAGAAAAACATTAGACAGGATGCGGAGAAGCTCCATTTAGGACGAAACTGGGTCCTTCAACAGGATAATGATCCAAAACATACTGCCAAAATAGTCAAGAAATGGTTTGAGGATAATCAAATTAATGTTTTGGAATAGCCTAGCCAGAGTCCCGACCTGAACCCTATCGAAAACGTCTGGCACATAATGAAAACTGAGGTTAAAAAGCGGAAACCTAGAAATTTGAGGGAGTTGGAGAACTACTGCATTGAAGAATGGTCAAAAATCATTGTTGATGCTTGTAAAAACCTTGTTGATAAATATCCAAAACGGTTACAGGCAGTTATTAAGAATAAAGGGCATGCTATTGACTATTAGTAAGAGAGGTATGAATAATTTTGAACTAGTGCCATTATTGTTTTTCTTTGTATAATGTTTCAAACTTACATAATTTATTTATTTGTTGAGTTTAAATTAAATGTTTATGCTTGATTTATTGTTTGAAATCCCTTTAATGTTGTCTACCTTCTGGTTTGAGCAATATTCTTATAGAAATCTCAAAGATCCGAGGGGTATGAATAATATCGGGCACAAGTGTATATATATATATATATATATATATATATATATATATATATATATATATATATATATATATATATATATATATCAACTAGCCGTATATACTCGGCATTGGCTTATGAAAATTAAACGCGTACCAACTTACATAGTTTAAATGAAAACATCTACCTTAGCTAAAATAATTAAGCTTTCTCCCGGTTTTACATGCAACTGTTGGCCACTATCAATAATTGAAAATAAATAAAGTTAAAAATAATTTAAATAAATAATTAAAAATAGATTAAGTTAAAATGAATTAAATAAATCAACTAAAATAATGTTTCTTAATAGATCAATTAAAACGTTTTTATTACAACAAATAATCATTAATATCAAGCTAATTATAAACAAAAAATTTTTAATGCAATATGCAAATGTGGATACTCATTGAGTGTAGATTTCTTTTGCATATATAGTATATAGTATATATATATATATATATATATATATATATATATATATATATACATGTCATACACTTGTGTATAAGTATAAGTCTGTTTTCAGCATTCAAATGAATTTATGAATGCATACATTTTGTAAATATTGATTTTAGGAAAAACAAAACGACTTTCTATAATAGGTTATGCGATTTATATAAATTTCGATATTCAATGGTAGATCAAGTAGAAAGAAAAGTCTGCTATAATTACAGCAACTATTCATTCCAATGATGAAAACTTATTCTTTTTCTTACACGGAAGCAATGGTTTATAAAGTAGTATTGGCTCTTTGCAAATCACTTTCATCAAAACAGTGTTTAAAAATTCTATTATTATTGTGTTTTGATATAATTGAGTCTAGTGTTTGTTTCTAGAGTGAATCAATTCTTAAAGCTCTCTAACACTTATTTTCGATAGTAATAATAACTCTGGAATTTGCTGTGAAAATTCTAAGCAAAATATACGTTCAAATCTTTGCGAGGTCTTTGCTGTAAATATCAAGGATTAGCATGGCAATCAGCAAAAACCTGACATTTTACTGTAGAGTTCTATAAGTGCAAAACGGATTTCTAGTCTAATAGAGTATTCATCGTAGCGTTCGGCTTTTGCATTCACTTACTGCTCAATATTATCCAGAGTGTACTAACAAAAAGACAGTTAAATGTAATGTTAACATACATTTCGTTGCACAGCACTCGCCATTAAATGTTCTTTTATGGATGTCCTCCATTTATGTACACTATTCTTTTACGCCTTAATGGTGCTGTGCCTTATTTGTGAGAAAATAAAAATAAAAATAAAAATGAAGATTGCTTACTTGGTGGCGCCGGCCTCGAGGGCGGAATTCTAATCTGAGTGGTTGAGAGGACGAGTCTCTTATAGACTTGGTGGAGTAGGGGGAGGCACAATTCTTCTGTTATAAAAGAATTGTGTCTCTTACTAGTACCAGTTCTGTTAATGACTTACTGGTGAACGGTTGCACAACTTAGTTACTCGCTGCTCGCCGTACTGCAATACTTGTTACTCGACCCAGTAGGGCGGGGTCGCATAGGGCATCCTTTGCAACCCATCGGAGCTTACGCTATCACCGGGTAATCTACTTTGCCCTTTAAATAGTTTTTTTTACCACATCTTGCAAAGGATTTGCTGCTTTACTCTTTCGTTGGTTAACTACTGTCCTGAACGTCACGAAAGAGCAGCTCCTACACAGAAGGGAGTCATTGACTCAGAAGATTCAGGGACGACTGAAGATGTGCCGTGATGGAGTTAGGCCATCGGCGTACTCATTCCTAAGGACTGAGATTCGACAATTCATTGTCGAGTTAGAGACTTATATCACACAGCTGGAGTTAGGCTCCTTTTATGAGAGTACACCTGCCGAGATTGAGGGTACTTGGCTGCCTCAACTGAAGGATTATTATGAAGACTTGGGCGATTTGGATCAAGCATACCGACAGCCAGAGCCCAGCCCTTACTCGGAATCTGCCTTTGAGTTCTCAAGGGCTTCTGCAACTACCGGGAGAGGTTCTTCCTTCATTGTTAAACCCCCACGTATACAGATCACAGGGCCTACATTTAGCGGACAGGAAATGGAGTCCGACCGCATGAGTTTCAGAAACTTCTTGACTAGGTTTGAGAACTGCGTGATCGGCATGGCCAATGATGCCGAGAGGTTGAACTTCTTGAAGTGTTCACTCTCAGACAGAGCCTTGAGGCTGGTAAATCACCTGAGTTGCACTGACACAAATTACCAGCAAGCCATGGCTATACTGAAGAGGGAGTATCTGGACCTGGATGAAATCATTGACCAAATATTCCAGGATATTCTGGACTATGTTCCGAAGAAAGGTGGACCCCTTTTTGAGCTGGGGGACTTCGTTTTCAGGACGGCATCGCTGTTGGAAGAGCTGGGGAATTCCTTTTCGTGTGACTTTTTTGTGGACGAATCTGGCGGAGCCAGACTGATGGCTAAGATTCTATTTAGGAAATTTCCTCTCGAATTGAAAGGGGAGATAATCGCGCTAACAGATAGACGGGTGCCGCCTTTGTCCTCCATATTGAGACTAACTGGAGAAGCAATAAAGAGATTGCAGATAAAGGGCGGTTCCTCCACTGCATTTACATCAACAGTAAGACAGAATACGTCTCAAAAGTTTGGTAGGGGGAACGCTATTACTTCTTCTGTTCATGTGGATGTGAGCAAAACAACTTCAACCGGGTATTCCCGCACTTTGCCACCCATTCTCTCATTTACATTATCTTGTGGAACAAAGACAGTGTCAGTGAATTGCCTACTGGACACGGGTAGCGGGCGGACATATCTGGCGGCAGATGTACTGAGAACTTTGTGCCCAATCGAAACCTTTGGTGTCAATTGTCAGCTGAGATTGTCTACCTTTCTACGTGAGTGTCAGTGTGGGTTCACAGAGGTAGTCCTGGGAGTTGACTTGGGTTCTGGAAGGACTGTGACATCTCCTGTCTTGGTAGCCGATGGTATGGACTTGTCGGTTCGAGTGGCCGACTTGGAATCTCTATTGTGTGTCTTTCAGGATGCAAAATATGCTTTGGCCGGCCAGTGTGAGACCGGAAGGGATTTAATACCGATCAAGGGAATAATTGGGTTAGACCTGATTGAAAACCTAGACTCATTGAAGCTGATCCCGTGTTTGAATGGATGGGCCTTTGCAACCCCGCCTGGATTGGTCCCGTTCGGAGCAGTGTACTCTTTTTTCTTGGATGATAAGCCCCTCTCTGAGGTTACTCACCTCTCGTTTAATTCTCAAAACATGGCTAGCAAAAATGTTTTTGCAAAAAATAGACTTAAAGACAGTCTGCAGATGAAAGTGGAGTTGGAGTCTCGCTATGGCTTGAAGACTCTCTTCAGATATGTTGATAGTACACTCAACCCGGCGAATTTGTTAACAAGAGGATTAACATTGAGAAAGTTCCAATCTAAGATGGAATTTTGGTGTTCAGGCCCTTTCTGGCTATGCGAAGGAATATCTCAATGGGCAGGACAGGATATGCCCTGTTTGAGTGAGATATACCAGCGAATGACCCGCAGTTCAGCGAATTGTTCTTTAATCCATGATCAGGAGTACACTTCCGCCATACCTTTTCAGAGGTTTTCCTCATTCTCTGGTTTACTGACTGTTTACTGCCTTGGTGTTTAAGTTCCTAGCCATCCGATTTAATCGACAATAGGACTACAACTCTATGGCAGCGATCTACCTTATAAAGATAGTGCAACGGCAAGAATTTCCCGTGGAAGTGGAGTACTTAAAGGAGCCGAGTGGTAAACCCAACGGCAAATCATGTCTCAAATGAAAATGCACATCAGTAATTTATATTTAAAACCATTAATCTAGTAATTATGACGCGGTTTATTTTAATCAAGAAATGAAACTTTATCTTCATGTCGAGGCCTAAACTGACCCTCTATCTAAACCGGTCTTCACTCAAATCTCATATCCCTCGTTCCTTGGTTTATGGTAGTCAGTTAATCTGATTACGCAGTAACCTCGCATCGTAAATGATTATTGCTTTCAAAAGAATAATGTATAATAATAATAATCAACGCGACTAACTTCATAGATTAATATAATTTGCGAAAATCCATTACTTTGATTACACATGTACAACGAGTATAGCATAACAGCAATTTATGCCCCTATTTAATTGCCTCCCCACACGAGAGCAGAGTAAGCCAAAAGGTCGATTTATAATGTGAAGAAAATCCAGCTCCTTCCAAAAGTGCACTGGATATGAGCAAAAATAAATTTTTCTCAGTCATGAAGGATTTTTCCTCCATTGACCGAGGGCAGAAAAGGTAAAGTGTAGGATCAATTAAGATTTTATTTAGTTTGGTGCTCCCGGCTCAGATATTATCCACTACTAGAGCCTTATTGAGATAACATCGAACTTAGGCACAAGGCCAGTAGGTGGAAGTATGAGTCGAGGGTCATCCAACTACTTTGTTTATAAAATTTTATTTGAAACTTTAATCACCCTTCATCCGTCTTAATAATCAAAATAATTCATTCTCTCCACGACTTTTATCTAATTTTAATATCCCCAGTTGATAATGACTTTAATTAAAATTGTTTTAAAAAGTTTTTTTAAAAATTATAAGCAAAGATAATAGCAAAAAATATGTAGAAACTTAAAGGGTGTACATATATATATATATATATATATATATATATATATATACATATATTTATACATATATATACATATATATAAATATATATATATATGTATATACATATATATACATATATTTATACATATATATACATATATATATATATAAATATATATATATATATATATATATATATATATATATATATATATATATATATATATATATATATATTAGATGATGGGGAGTGAGGCAAACTAAAATACATCCAGAAAGAAAGAAAAAGAAAACAATCAAATCAGATGCCTAGTAGGGCGAACTAGTAAGCCTCTCCCTACATATCTCTGTGTAGAACGTTCACTGCTTCCCATAAAGGTCGAAAACAAGCAGATCATACCCCTGTGGGGAGTCGGCAACGTAAAGGTAATCTTTTAAAAAAAAGAGATCAGAATGGGAACATAGAGAATAGACAATGTCTTCCAAGATAAATGTGTGTATAGAAGCAACAGACCGAGGACAAAACGAAGGTTTCCTAATACTAACAGAAAATTAAACTGGGTCCACAACAACTCTCATGCTTACCTAGTCAGGAGTCTATACAATTCCACTCGTCGTTAATAAACCTACGCTATCCTACTCTAAAATTAGTGAGTGCCGGGTTCCGTAGAACCTAGCACCGCATTGTCATAGCTAGCGCGGTAACGTGTACTCGAGTACAGCGCCTTGTCGGTTTCACAAACTAGTGTTGTGCATCTATCTCCTATCGAAGTAGATGCGGTGTAATCTTTTCCAATTGCATCTGATGTTTACATGAAGATGGAGCTTAAATTAGACAACCATATTCCGGTAACAGATCTAACCCAATGAACCATGTCAGGATGTGTAGTCCACGTCACTAATCTGACTACTGCTAAGGTAGCGAGAAAAAAAACCTATTCTCCCTAGTAAACAGCGAGTCTTCGTTGTCGACAGCGTGCGCCAAATCAAGGGGTACCGACCGCTTGTGGTTGATGTGAGCCGTTCAATTTCTGAGTTATTTCCAAATACCCTAAAGTCTACTGCAAAAGAAGGATGCGTGATCCGTTGGCTTTTCTTTATTTTCTTTAAAGCGAGTAGAAGGGTAGCTCGTCAAGCTTTCTCCCGTCTCTAGCGCATCTATCGTAGACTGTCAGTGCATCTCGGACAAGTCGCCAGGTCAAAGAAAATTTTGAATTGTTTAGGTAGCTTTGACTTGAGTCCCAATTCCACTGCAAGCTAGCCTCCTACCCCGACATATTTAGCCGCTCCAACCGCGGATCATTTGCGATACCTTCCACTAAGTCCCTATATAGTCTCTCTTTCTAGACCGAGTAAAGTTACTGGACACAGCACTACCTTAAGGGCGGCCCGGCATTCCGGGCAGAACAGCGTCTTTATCAGTCTTCGACCAGCTCTCGCAGATTAGTTGGGTATTCGATGCGGAAATGAGAGCCCAACCGCAGTGACCCAGGGAAAATCTTCGAGTAGGATCCGACCCATGAAAGCCAACCTTTCAGTATGTTGATGAAACTCCAGATCAGACATCCCCAAGCCGCTCACGCTGAGACTTTGTTTACAAAGCTGTCTATGAAAATATGACTTTCCCCTCTCCCAAAGAAGCGAGAAAAGGAGCTGTTCAAAAGCCTTAAAGCGTTTCGCAGACACGGAATTAGACATGCGCTAAAGGATCAATAGAAAGACGTAAGCGGCGCACGCCTTCGCACAACCCTTCAAGGATAATTTCCTCCGAATCCAAGTCTTTATAGACGATTCGCTCTTAGCCTCTGACTAATTATTTTCCAGCTGGAGATCCGGTCCGAACTAAACGCCGAGGATACGAACCGAACCATCTGACCAGCTGAAATCGCCTGAAAGTGTGATAAGCCCCAACCAGGTTCTCAACCGTAGGCAACGGACTTGCTACGGTTGGCAACTGCCCCTGTGAAATTTTCATACTCAGCGAACGCCTGTGTCACCGGTTCGATTTCATTACGACTCGAAACACACACGGTGATTACATCGGCGTACGCTGACACCCTGGCTCGCGTTCCACCAGGAAAAGCAATGGCTCGTAGAACTGGTTTCGCCGTTTCGTCCCTTAATTTTCCAAAAAAAAAATGTCCCCAACGCCAGTATATAAAGCAGAAGCGACAGCGTATAACCCGGAAGCACCGACCGAGAGAACCTGAACGTCTCCGAGAGCCATCCATTAACTTGAACCACTCGCGTCGATCTGCGAGACAAAAATACAAAACAGATCAACTTGCTTCTACGGAGGTCTATATAATAGATTACAAGAAACAATGCTCGACCATATCGAAAGCTTTGGACTGATATAAATTGATCAGCGTGGCTTATCTGTTGTCTTTTGTCCTCTTTAAGATCGTCCGCACCAAGTGTACGTTGTTTGTAATTGTCTCCCACTTCTCAGCGTAATCATGATCCGGCTCGACAAAGTCGCCGATAACAACCAGTAACACCACAATACTATCTTAAAAACAATGCCCGAGATCGGAAGCATGTGTCCTGGATATATTTACCTTTTTACAGGTTCTATCGATTAATTATTTTTCTTATTGCAAATGATTCAAATTTAAGTATGATATTATGGCTGAAAACGACTACCAGCTGTCAAATTTCTCTTCTACAGTTTAATAGATGTTGGGGTTCTTTAAAGTATAGGATAGCAAATTTTTCATGAAGGCATAATCTACATAGGTCGTCTAGGTCCCTACACGTGGTAGCTTGTCTTATTATTTTCCATTCGACTACCGGCGAATGTCCGCTTTCCTTGTGTTCCCAGTCATTTATTTGCTAGCGTTGAAAAGAACATTCAACAATAAAGAACAACGCTAGCAAATAAATACTGGGAACTCAAAGAAAGCGGACATTCGCCGGTAGTCGAATGGAAAATAATAAGACAAACTACCACATGTAGAGACCTAGACGACCCGGGTATATTATGCCTTCATGAAGAATTCGCTACACTGTACTTTAAAGGACCCCAACATCTATTAAACTGTAGAAGAGAAATAGCAAACAACTGTGTTCAAAGGATAAAATTTACTCTAGGATAGCGATACAAAATAATATTAAAACTAACAAAAACAACAGAAAATAAACAAATAAATAAATTAAATAAACATGAATATACATAATCTATCACACATACATGTATGTATATATATATATGTACATAGTTTATATATATGTATACATAGTTTATACATATAAAGATACATATGTACATAGTTTATATATATATAAATATATATATATGTAAATAGTTTATATATATATGAATATATATATATGTACATAGTTTATGTATATATATATATGTACATAGTTTATATATATATATGTACATAGTTTATATATATATATATATATATATATATATAAACTAACATTAAAAAACCCTAACCTAGATTTAAAAAAGGTCAAGAAACTAGATATCCGCGCTAAATAGAGCACACACAAAGGAACAGGTCAACCAGAGGTCAAATAGGTCTTTGTCCCGTAAGTACATGTTCATTGGCTGATAGAAAGGGCGCGGTGGATACTAGAAATCTGATTGCTAACTAAAATCTCAATAGGCATGTATATAGTTTATAACTTACTAACTAGCTCTACTACGTATTTAGCACTTTTGAAGTAAATTCTTAAGATTACGTATTTCGTATATTAATTTTATGTGAGTAAATGAAGTATATATATATATATATATATATATATATATATATATATATATATATTTATATGAAATAAAATGGAGGTGGAAGGACCTGAATACTCAACGTTCCGCCAGATTTATACGGACTTCTTCAAGAGGGATGGTCATTGACGAGAGAGTCGGAGGATCGGGTCTATATATAATGATGGGGGAGAGCAACGTGTTATATATTGTGAGACTAACCGTAGCCCTCGGCGCAAGAGGGTCCGTGTGTGCCTGGCATGTGGGGTGGTGGCTGATGCTGTGGTCGGGGCAGCGGACGAAAGAGTTTCCAGATTGTGTCTGCCTGCTTTTATTAGAGACGGAATCTCGCAGGATCGCGCGAGATCTCGCGGGGATGCAAATTAGCTAGGCCATCTTGAGGAATAAAAATCGGTCCATTGGAGGTGCGAGGCAGTCGGGTTCTGACGTTCGTGGCGATCAGTACAGTGACCGTTGGGTTCCGTTTCTATTCGTGCAGTCAGCTGAGCTTTGTTAGTTACCTTCGCGCCGTGGCTGTCATTGGTTGTTGGTTCGCTGTGTGTTGCCGTGGTTCTTCAGTGAAACGCTTCGTCGCCCACGACGAGACTCCCCGTCTCCTACACAAGATACTCATACATATATATATATATATATATATATATATATATATATATATATGACATCTAATTTGCATAAGGAAAACCCGTTGCTCTCCCCCATCATTATATATAGCCACAATCCTCCGACTCTCTCGTCAACGACCATCCTTCTTGAAGAAGCCCGCAAAAATTGGGCGAAACGTTGAGTATTCAGGTCCTTTCACATCCATTTTATTTCATATCGTCGGATTTAATCCAGCTCAACAATCATATATATATATATATATATATATATATATATATATATATATATATATATATATATATATTATATACAGGTAGATAGAGAGAAAAAAAGAGAGAGAAATAGACAGATATAAGACAATATAGATTGCATTACACTTAAGTAGTATCTTAGCAGGAGAATGTATATATATATATGTGTGTGTGTGTGTGTGTGTGTCTATATATATGCCATATATACATATATATCTATTATACATATATATATATATATTCATACATACATATATGTATATATGTATGTATGTATGTATGTGTGTACATAACAGATTAATAGAGAGAAAGAGAGAGGCAGAGAAAAAAGAAATAGCTAGATATATGAAAAGACTTATATGTATTCGCGATATATATTTCGAAAAATCGATTATATATTTCGAACATACAAAAGTCATAAACATTGTACTCGTAAAAAAAGAATATTTTATGTTTGTCTGATAAATTCTCATTACAAATCTTTATACAAACACAGAAATGTAATTAGGTAAGTAATCCGTATTGATTTCTATGTGGGTTAATATATTTAAATAGGGAAAAAGATTTTATGAAAGTGAAACCATGCAATCTATCACATGTGAAGGGCAGGCAATGAAATAATTGAAAAGTACTATACGCAATGGACGAATTTGTTTTGATTTTCAGTTTACGGTCCGCAAGCTCCATCTTTCCATCGAACACAGGAACATTCACATACGCATTTAAATATATAGTGTATATACTCGCATGATTTCTTTTTTGTTTGTTGATAATCATATTAAACCCCCTTTTTTTCTATTTATTTAAACAAAAATACAACTTTGTTATATATGGTTCATAAAATTGCATTCAATCCCCCCCTAAAGCTAATTTGCATATTCTTTTAAACATTAATTTTAATTAATTCCCTATTATTTTTTCCGTTTTCTTATGAGATGATCATCTTTAGTTAACTATTACATGAAATTATATTCATGCAGATACTACATGATTTACACTTGTGTAATATTTGTGTAGAAACGTTATAGTAAGCACAAACCTTTTTCTATGTATCATTATATATATATATATATATATATATATATATATACATTTGTTTAAAAAAAATTGCCTACCAAACTCCTCCGTCAATTTGTCGTCTAAAGACATGAAACTTAATATACGGGATATTCAAACCCAGCGACATTTTATATTTTGTTTTTTTTTTTGCCGCTAAAAATCGGCACGAAAGAGTGAAAATAAAGAAATGGAACTTGTCTGTTGAATGTCGAACGACGGCGTTACGAATATGCATGCATAACTTAATAGGTGTTGGTTCATGTTTTAATGTTTAACCTTGCAGCAAACATCTCTTAAAAGCTCCGTTATTAACGTCAAAGAAAAAGTAAAATCGTAAGCTAAACGGTTTAGTTACGACTTTCGGTGGTGGTGCACGTGTCATTTTTTAAAACTTTTTAAATCATTACTATATATTGGGTCCGATATAACATGATAAGAAATTAAAATCTGCATCAATTAAAATATTATATTTTAGCGTATTTTACGACAGGGCAATGCCAGGCGATCTGCTAATATATATATATATATATATATATATATATATATATATATATATATATATATATATATTGAAAATACAAGTGCGGACTTTCTTTCTGCCTATATATATAGGCGGCAAAAAGAAAGCCCGCGCTTGTATTTTTTCAAAAACTGCAAATTTAAGCTAAATTCAATGTAACTGTTTAAACACACTATATCTCATCTGATTGGCTTTTGTTCTTCTTTAGTTTTACCTGGTCGTATTTGACTTTTATTCCGCACAATGTAAAATTGTTATTTAAATGTAATTTTAGGGCATTAATGCAACACAAATACAATAGGAATACAATGAACTAGTAAACATTGAGTAGCATAGCCCTTCTGCAATTTGGCAGCTTGCAATATTTTAGGAATTCCTTGAATTACACTGCAGAAATACTCCGGGGAAAGGGCACCCACTTTTCTTTAATTTGTGTCCAAAGTTATTCCACATTTGAAATGTCATCATTGCGTAGCTGTGTCTTGATGTATTGGCATACGTTTTCGATAGGATTGAGGTCTAGAGATTGAGCAGGCCAATCCAAACACGGAACACCATGCTCTTTCAGGAACCTCTTGACATTGCCAGCTGGTTTGATGGGAGCATTATCCTGCATGAAGATGGGATTGTCATCCAAATTTCGAGCAAGTAGGATAGAAAATAGTCAATCAACATTTTAATGTACTTGGTGGAATTAACTCGACCTTGCAAGCGAACTGTAGGCCCTGAACCATTGGTACGAATAATTTCCCACACCAAAATTAAACCTACCCCACATTACAGCGTTGAAACTGAGCCCCTATGATTAAATTTAGGCACCGCCAAAACTGGGGGGGGGGCAGGTCAGTACTTTTTGACGGACCGTCTTTTTAAAAATCTACCAAAAATCAGGTAATTATCCGATCAATATGAAATTTTCAGCGATTATTAGGAGAAGAATGAACTTTATAACAGTGTACTTATTTTTCATAAACGATATTTATATATATATATTTTTTTGCTTACAAACCCCCCCTTGTTTTGAAGTGGGAACAAATATGCTTAAAATAATCATCTGAAACTGAACAAAACATATTGTGTTGTTGTAAGGGACAGAATTATAGATTAAAAAAAAAAAAAAAAAGAATTGTTTGCATACCTTATTTTGACGTCTGAATATCAGAACTTCGATTGTGTTTAATTATCCCGCTTTTGAGTTTTGAAGTGTGAAATTCGGTGAATATGTTAAGTAAAATAATTAATTTAAGTTAAGCAAAACAAAAAAAAAAATTTGTAATATTTATACGAAAAAAGCCATTTTAAATTTTTTGATAAATAAATTAACAATTTTTTTTTAGCGAGCCGAATAATGCATGACCATTATTAAACAGAGCATGCTTTGAATAATCGATACAAAAAAAAATTCGATAAATATTGTGCCCTTTGTGTTAAAAATAGCATCAGTTTTTTCGATCTCGTTTGAAAACGTTTGCCGCCTTTCGACTACGGTAGACCAAACGCGCTGAAATAATTTTTTTTTATTCTGCTTTAAATTGCCCCTACCCCCATTTTGGGGAGCCTGGCCCCCACACACATACACATTAAAAACCAAACTCATACAAATGGTCACTCATCTGGTACTGGCCAGTCTCAGCTTAATAATACATTGAAATTTTCGTCACTGAAAAATAAGTTTTTTTTGGCCTGTTTGGTCTTCCATAGTTTTCGCCTCAGCAAAAGAAAACGTAAACAGAGTCGATCTGAACTCTACGGCGACGCGAAATATCTGGTTACCTATATGAATAAGTGGAATTATTTGAAATTCAGGTACTTATATTATAATATTTTTGCATATTCTCTTAGAAAATCATCCTAAATCTTAGACAATAAATGAATAAATAAATTATTTCAAAAACCCTTTTTTTTTAATATTTAAGTACGTTTTTTGTGCAAGACAAAAAATATCAATTGTTAATTTTTTGGGGAAATTTAACATTTAAAATTGAATTAAAAATAGTAGAAAAAGTTTTACATTATTCTGTTTTCTATATGATAAAATTCAGGGTTTTATCTTTCTGGAAAAAAAAAGTTACTCAGAAATAATGGATTTTAATAAATGTAATTTAGTTTTAAAAAACAACAACAACTTCATTTTGCGGCCATTTTTGGCGGTGCCTAATTAAATTCTTCGTCTTTCTTCCGACAGGCGTACTGCCTACCATCACTGCCTAGTCTAGTGAACTTACTTTCGTCGCAAAAAAGCACTTTTGACCAATATGAAGAGCCATGATATTCATTACATCTGACGAAGTCCAGGCATCTTTCTGTTCTTTACAGAAATCATTGGCTTGCGTCTTGTAACATATTCTCGCAAATTAAATTAATTTAATCTGTTCTTGACAGTAGAAAGAGAGCACTTTTTAACAAGATTTCACTGTTGTTGGATTTCTGGAGTCGTTTAAATATATTTCTCAGGCTGCGGGTCTCGATAGCATTGTCTGTCCTGTTAGAATAACTCTAATACGACCAGATTTAGGGGCATAACGAACACTGTTTGCGTTTTGGTTCTTTTGCACAGTCTTTCGTACAGTTTTCTTATCACATTTCAATCCGCGGCCGATTTCTCGATTGGAAAAAACCATAAAGGAGGAAATTAATGAGCTCCTGACGATAACTACGAGAAAGTCGTGGAATATGGACTAAATGTTATTCTATGGAGGCCAGGCGCGAACGAACACCCCATAATTTTATTATACCATATTTCTACAAACTGAAATATAATTACCAAAGTATACTTACGCAGATAGATATGAAAAGTCTTTATTATAGTTAGTGCCTATTTCCATTATATGGAGGCCAGGCGCGAACGCAGACCTCCCAATTTTTTTTTTATATCATCCCTATTTAAGTTAAAACATACTTATCAAAGTATTATTATGTACATCTATATCACAAACACTTGCAAACGTTTCTTTTTTTAATTTTTAAATTTTTTATTTCCATACTTTGTGGACCAGGCGTGTACGAAGACCCCACAATTTTAATGAGTAATCATTATGTCAGATCAAACATACCCATTCCTGTGTCTCAATACATCTTCTATCATTATATGTGATCAGTTTTCTATAATATTCAACCATATAGGAGACTATTCGTGACCAGACACACACACACAGCCGTTCAGCTTTATATTATACTAGCAGAATTACTCGTCGTTGACTTGGTTCAAAAACGGCCTACAGAAAATGGAGCGTGATTGATGAAAGTATAATAGGTTATGAAAATGAGGGGGTTGTAAAGAGATAGGTTTTGATACTCAAAAGTTTTATCCTAAGCAAAATATGTTGAAAGTAAAGATAATTTTTGCAAAAATATATTGTTTTATATCAACTTTGCTTCCATTCGTAGCCAAGAGTGGCCAACAAAATGATGTTTGCTTACAAAAAGAAAATTTTATATATATATATATATATATATATATATATATATATATATATATATATATATATATATATATATATATATATGAAATAAATGTTACCATAGTGAATAAAAGTTACTTTTATGGGAGAAAAGTTCATTGATTTGTATTTTTGAGTAGTTTGTAATATTTCTTTTTTAATTCACGAACCGGTTTAAAAAAATCAAAATAGCACCGACTTCAAATGGAGAGCCCTGTTTTCAATTTGAAGGAGGGGCACCTGAGCATTCTATGTAAAGAATTTAAGAGAGTTCCTCAACGTAAGGAATATTTATAAACATATTTTAATGTTTACCGTTATTTTGTGCTTGAGGAATATTCAATTATGGTATGTGTAGTTTATATAAAAATTCATTTAAATAGTTATCACCTCAAATTTCGTTTTCATTTCGGTTCGCTGAAATTATTTCAAGTAAAGAACATAAAAACTATTTCAAAACAAAAAAAACATGAACTGAACTTTTATTGACTATGGTAACATTTATTTATTGTATATTTATTTTTTCGGGTAGTCGTTTCATGGCTTTTCTGCTAAACACTCTTACTAAATAATATCGACGAAATATCGGAAACAGAGAAACAAAAACAGTTTTGAAAAATAATGAAGCTTTACTTACTTTAGAAAAATAATCCGAAACAGCAAAATGGGATATTAAAAAGGTAAACAGGTAATTACTTTAGTTTTTTTTAAAGCAAAGAATCGATATAAAGATAAATAAGAAGAAAATGGCGCCCTTTTTTAAGCAGAACAGCTTCGTTTCAGTTTTAAAGTATTGAACAGTGTAGTATTGCGCCATCGGGTTCAGGGTTGTACTATTGTAATGTAAAGAACACGCAGAAAGGGTTGAAAGCAACTGAATTCCTTCTAGACACTGATAAAAAGCTTAAACAGATATATAAATAAAAATAAAAAAGGTAAAGGTTTTTTAAAAGGCACGTACTCACGTGAGCAGGATTTTCCTTCTTTTGACACGATAACAAGTAACGTTCTTATTTTTTATTATTTATCTCTTTATATATTTTCGAAAGAGTGCCACCTGCAAGTGTAGATGAAAAAACAGAGTTATGCAAAATTTGTGTCGAAAATTGTCGAAAGTTCCGACTTATTTTTTGGGCTTTCACTTTAATAAGAACGTGAACTTATGAGGTGAATTTATTCGACACAATATGATTCAACTCCAAAAATAAATAAAAGCTTACGTGAATTAAGATTAAAGTTAAGGTGTTATTGTGGACCCTCGCCGCTTTTAAAAACCCTTGTTAAACTTTGTGACATATTTACATTCTATGGAGGTCAGGCGTGAACGAACACCCACTAATTTTATCATACCATATTTCTTCAAACTGAAACATAATTATCAAAGTATATTACGCAGTGGGATATGGAAAGTCTTTGTTAAAGTTTGTGCCAGATTTCCATGGAGTACAGGCGCGATCGTAGACCCCACAATTTTATGATAAATTAGAAAGAGAGAGAGGGGGAAAAGGGTTAGTGTAGATGTCATATTTGACAAGTACGTATGCATATATATTGTTTATATATATGTGTGTGTGTGCGTATGTGTCTGTATATGGATTTGTAGAAATGTACATATGTATGTGTATGTATATATGCGTATTTACGCGGGCGTTAGCGTTAACTACCAAAAAACAACCCATTGTCAACTGAAATGAATAAGCGACTACGAAAATTTTAAATGGAACCCTGTACTTGTCAAATGCATGACATCTACACTAACCCTTTCGCTATTTTGTATCGCTATCCTAGAGTAAGTTTTATTTTGTGAACACAGTTGTTTGCTATTTCTCGTCTACAGTTTAATAGATTTTGAGGTTCTTTAAAGTACAGGATAGCAAATTTTTCATGGAGGCATAATTTACATGGGTCGTCTAAAAATCTGCACGTGGTAGCTTGTCTCATCATTTTCCATTCGACTTACTCTAGGATAGCGATGCAAAATAGCTTTAAAACTAACAATAACAATAGAAAACAAACAAATAAATAGATTAAATAAACATGAATATACATAAACGATCACACATATATGTATATATATGTATATATATGTGCATGTGTGTATACACATAGGTATATTTATATATATATATATATATATATATATATATATATATAAAAAGGAAGGAAAACGTCTACCTTAAACCACTAACCTAGTTCTAAACCAGATCCTTTGTTCGATAAAATGCATACCCATTGGCTGATAGGAAGGGGCGCGGTGGATACTAGAAAGCTGATTGGCTAACTAGAAATCCTCAACATATATAAAAACAAGAAGCAACCACAGAATTCTCTCATAAGCCTGACGAATCCTATAGTGGATGAAACGCAGAATATTCAGTGTAGCTTAATCGCCATATATATTTTATAAATTTCTAACTAGCTCTACCTACGTATTGAGCACTTTTGAAGTAAATACTTAAATTTTACGCATAAATCTATACTTTCGCATATTAGATTTATGTGAGTAAATGAAGTAGTTATATATATATATATATATATATATATATATATATATATATATATATATATTTATATATATATATATATTCTTAGTTTGTCTGTCTCTCTGTTTCACTTTTCTCGGAAACTATTGGTATATTTTTTCTGAATTTTTTAATGGATTTTTGTTATGAAAAGGTTCAGCGTACGCAGTATTATTTAATTTATTTGATAAGCATAAGAGATTAATACGCATTAAAATTTAAAGTAAAAATGAACAGAAATTTAACGATATTAAACCATTGATTTTGTATATAATTTCAGGGAATATAATCTGGACATAACTTCCTATTTGACCATATTTCTAACTGTAATTAAGTTTATCCATAGTTAAGAAGCAATATTTCGTTGATTTTATTTCCTTTATCGGAATACTGAATATGTTTTCCGTTAAGTTCACACATGTATTCTTCAATCAAAATTATCTAATGGATTTTATTTAGATATTTCAATGTTTCTATATATTGTTCATTATTGCTATATATTTCATGGTAGTATGCAGCATCTATGTATTTTAGGCATCTATTTGTTTGCCGGCTGTATAAACTCTTTCTCTTCAAAATGAATAATATGTTTTTTCATGAATACTTTTCTTCGTTATGGCAATCGGTGGGTGAGAAGAGTGTTGTTCTAGTTGTTAATGGGAATTAGCTTGGTTGTAGTAGCATAAAATATTATCATCCGCTTATGGCCCTACTCCACTGCAGAGTGAGCGTCATTTTGTAGATTTTAGCCATTGCATTTAATATGTGTATAATCATGTCCCCCATGTCTATTATAAAGCAGCATGTCATGATCTAATCAGACGCAATTTTATAACCTTGCAACATGATGGTCCCCCACCTACGGATGGTTGATACCATTTTTAAGGTAAATGTCAAGCTCATAGCCTATGCATATATACTCTCTTACAGCCCACTTCACTGGACCGATCATGGACAAACATGGCATGATGGTGGTGTCCAACTTGACGATAGCGAAAAAAAGAAATCCAAGGTCAAATTAAGGTCGAGACTTTGTTAGTAATTAATAATGCATTCTTCTTTATATTTTACTTCTTTTCCAACACACTTCTTTTTAAACATGCCAACACTTTATTTTTCATTGCCTTAAAACTTAGTAAATATGATTAAATTATTTGAATGGTTAAACTTTGGCTCATTTTTTACATTGCCATTGCCTGTATTTGTTTCTATTTTTGAAATTTGATTAGTTCACTTCATAGTACGTGTATAAATCATAGATAATCAAAGTTTTAGTCTAAATGTAAAATACTCGTACACCGATGCTAATTAATGAATGAGATTATTTCAAAATAGCACAAAATAACATCAGAACGACGTGTTAATTGTGTAAGCGTGCCAGAGTGACAAGTGAAATAAACACACACACACAGACACACACACACACACACACAGACATATCAGTTAATCAATATGCGCTTCCACTCATTTCGGACAGTGTATTAGAGATTTCCTTTCTACTTGAAATCTTTCCACCGAAGCGAGAAAAAATGTTTGCTCAGAGATAACGTAGTTTCTGCCTCAGCTAACCTCCAAACCTTTGGAGGTGTCACTCAATTTTCTGAAACCGTAATCTAACAACGCACAAACATTACAATAGAAAAAATTACTTTGTTAATATACTGATACATATCAGTATATATATATATATATATATATAATATACTGTTAAATATCTCATCTCAGTATATATATAATATACTGTTAAATATCTCACATCAGTATATATATATATATATATATAATATACTGTTAAATATCTCACATCAGTATATATAATATGCTGTTACATATTTCATCTCAGTATATATATATATATATATATATATATATATATATATATAATATACTGTTAAATATCTCGCATCAGTATATATATATATATATATATATATATATATATAATATACTGTTAAATATCTCACATCAGTATATATATATATAATATACTGTTAAATATCTCATATCAATATATTTATGATATACTGTTAAATATCTCATCCACTTGTTTTTACAAATGACATACACATTTTACTAATATTACTTAATATACTAATTTTAGAAAAATAAAAATAATGGCTATTTAATCAAGTTATGTTTTTTTTTTTTGATTTTATAGATGAGAATTTTATATGAAAATTACATTTTATACGAGAACAATAGTGTAAATTACCGAGATAATACGAGTAGATGACTTGTCAATATCTCCTTGGATAATAACAGTTCACAATGACATAAAATCGAGTTAGGTTTCAAGTGTTAAACGAAACATTAATATAGTACAGGGTGGAACGATAAATGTGTTTCCTTATAGAAAAAACACTACGGCTTTATTTGAAACTTTTATTGAAAACATTAATTTGCCTTATAGAAAACAACACTACTGTTCTATTTGAAACTTTATTGATAAAATGAATTCGCCTTATAGAAAACAACACTACGGTTTTATTTGAAACTTTTATTGATAAAATTAATTCGCCTTATAGAAAACAACACTACGGTTTTATTTGAAACTTTTATTGATAAAATTAATTCTCCTTATAGAAACCAACACTACGGTTTTATTTGAAAGTTTTATTGATAAAAATAAATTCGCTTATAGAAAACATCACTACGGTTTTATTTGAAACTGTATTGATAAAATTAATTCGCCTTATAGAAAACAACACTACGGTTTTATTTGAAACTTTTATTGATAAAATTAATCCAGGTAACTTGATCATGTAGTAGAGCTGGCATTTATTCAATTTAGTTTCCTTCAGCCTCAGTCACTTCCTTGATACGGGTCCAGAACTGGGAGCATGCCTTTTCACAAGCACCACGGGATCCCGGCGTATACTTAGCGGATAGCGGCGATCATGCTGGGTATTAGTGTTGTTAGATGTCATGTTGGTGATGTTATCGACCTATGACCAAATGAAGTAGTCCAGCTAGTTTGTAACGTTTGCCTGTAAGTAATGCGTGTTTGTAACGTGTTTGTAACGTTTACCTGTAAGCAATGTGTGTTCTATCTAGTGTATCAAGCCTTATCCGTTCAGTTAGTGTAAGTGTTAGATAGCGAAAGACTTGTTAATATAGAATATTTTTGTTCAATGTTAAAGCAGAAGTCCAGAAAATAACGTGGTTTTATTTTATTTTTGTTGACAATTTAATCAAGCAGGATGTGTAATGTGGCTATTGCCAAAAAAGGGCAGCAAGTTTAGGGGTAACCGCGAACAATGCTTCTATGTGTAAGGATATAGGCGATTCATATATGCCTTTCATGCTCTCGCTTATGCGTACACAAGTGCTCTATAGCTCTGATATTTTGTGTAAACGTTTCTCATAAACTAACACTCGCATGCAAGTTTTTATCAACAGACGATCAGGATCTACAACAGCGACACTGGTGCATTATTTTTTATATAACCATCAGTAAATAATTAACAACAGACTCAGGTCATTCCTATGCAACTACCTAACAAGTTCAAAACGAAAAACATATGCTAATATGAACAAATTAACAGTGATCAAAACTGTATACGGCGTTATTATATTTGTGCGATATTGTCTTCTAATCTTTAATGAACCCATTGGCAAGTTTATAGGGTAAGTGTCTATATACTGCTTATATAAACGGCGAGTGTATATCCGTGTATCTTTTATGTATCTAAAACGTATATATTATATAGCCGTGTATATAAGGGGTCGGCGACTACTACTTCATGTAATTGTGTATGCATACCTATCAGTGAATATATGCGTGTGCGAGTATTTACACATATAAAATCGGGCAGTTCACAACCGGAAAATTTCCAATTGAGAGACAGTTCTTTAGCGGGGCCAAGGATTTACCATGGAGATAGCCGCAAAACAAACGTACGGTTTTTTGATTCACACTCTTTTCTCATATGTTTATGTTGCCACGCTGCCGAAATACCTCCCTCCGAAATGAAGACGCGGATGATATTTTCTATATACAATAATGATATGTTTGAGGGGCTTGATCCCCTTCGGTATCTGCAACGGCTTATCTCTTCAGGTTTACATTATCTACAGTAAGCCAACCGAAATGCTTCAACGACTTATCTGACTACTCAATCTCTAAACCGACCTCCTCTCTTGAGAAGTTAACGCTGCGTCTCTTCCCTAATAGACTCTTATACACAGCTCTATCTCCCCGACTACGTATATAAATCAAACTTGATTTATATACGTATGTTTGATTCTCTGACGTCACTAAACAGGACTCTAATCTTTGTGCATACCCTTATTATTGTTTAATATTCAAAACTCTTATACAATTATGAGTGTAAATGTGTTTTTAATTTGCTAAGCTATTTATCTAGTTTAAACATTTGATGTTTAAATATTCTATTGCGCCCAGGAGGGCTAATATACAACATAAGGGAATGTTTACTACGTGGAAATGTTCGCAGGGCAAATCATATAAAATGATTTTATCAAATACAGGTGATAATCCATTCACATTTGCGATGTTAGTAATTGGATTTGCCTCTCCTATCGGTATTAATAAGCTTAAATGACATCGAAAATGTTTACTGCATTCTTGTAAGATATTAATCTAACAAAATCGAGTAACTTTGCCCATTATTATTATCAGAAAAATAAAACAATTGGACTTTAGAAAATGTCTATTTACAGCTTGGAATGTTAAGTCAGGAATCTAAGGAGAACAAGAAATAAACAACGTCGATTTAGGAATTTTAGAATAGATTTTAAATTCGGTTAGGATAAAACAAATTAAGGCTTACATGTAACATCACTTTTTTATCCTTGAACACGTAGTCGAGGTTTTGTTGACGTAATAGTTAGTTAGCAGCTAGCAATAAGAGGAGTTTGCGAGAAAGGCGTCAGCGATAGACGTGTAAACGATTCTGTTCGAAGCGGAAAGGAAAACGAATGAACGTAGAAAGAGACTCAGCGTGCCAAACTCTTACAAGGGAATCCATAGGACAAATAAAATACATATGCTATATAACTCGTTCTTATGGCGTTCAATTAGATTTGGATTATATTAGAAGGTTTTGATTACGTTTGGTTTGAGAAAAGCATACATATTGTTACCGTTTAATTGTGGATAGCTTTATGAAAAGTTAATGTGCCATGTTTGTTAACTACATGCATTTGTGAAATAGTGGCGGTATACAGAATGGACATTTTATATACGGGCATATGAATATTTCTTAATCCGGTGTAAAAGTATTCATTAGATATCAAAGACATTCTTATATACACCTCTTAAAAATTTACACAAATCTTAATACAGACATACCCCCCACACATATATTTATGTATGTATATATATATATATATATATATATAAGATACACATGTACATATGTATATATATATATTTATATATATAAAGAAAGACGGGTTTGTATTACTGTACACATAGATTCGAAAAAGTTGTCAAAAAACAAATATAGAACAAATAAATGTTACCAAAGGCAAGATAAGTTACTTTTCTACCTAACTGGATATAATTCACGTGTTTTTATTCAGTGTAACATGTTTATTCAGCTCGAAAAACATGCAATGTTTACCGATGTATTGGAAAATTCAAAATGGCAGCCGACTGTCTCTCGGAGAGGGTACGTTTGGGAAAAGGTATTATAAATAATAAACTAGACAAAATACTGTTAGAAATTCGCTCAATATATGTTACCGTGACATAAGTTGACATGTATTCGGTTGTTTTCTAACAGTATTTTGTCTAGTTTATTATTTATAATACCTTTTCCCAAACGTACCCTCTCCGAGAGACAGTCGGCTGCCATTTTGAATTTTCCAATACATTGGTACACATTGCATGTTTTTCGAGCTGAATAAACATGTTACACTGAATAAAAACACGTGAATTATATCCAGTTAGGTAGAAACGTAACTTATCTTGCCTTTGATAACATTTATTTGTTCTATATTTGTTTTTTGACAACTTTTTCGAATCTATGTGTACAGTAATACAAACCCAGAAAGACATATATATATATATATATATATATATATATATATATATATATATATATATATATATACATGCATATATAATACACACGTGTTTGTGTATATACATACACTCACACATATATATATATACATATATACACATATATAAAAAAAACGCACGCGTGTATATATATACATATACATTATATATATACATATATATACATTATATATGTATACATATACCTATATATACATTATATGCATACATATATATATACATTTTATATATATGATTATATATACATTATATATGAATACATATATATTATATATATACACACATTATATATACATGTATATACATAATATATATTATGTATATATACCCATATATATACATAATATATATACATTATATATACATATATATATACATTATATATACATATATATACATTATATATATACATCTATATATTATATACATATATATAAATTATATATACATATATACATACATTATATATATTCATTATATATATTCATATATATACATTATATATATATATATTCGTATATATACATTATAAAATATATTCATATATATACATTATATAAATATATTCATATATATGCATTATATAGATATATTCATATATATATATATATATACACATTATATACATATTCATATATACACATTATATGTATATATATTCATATATATACATTATATATATATTCATATATATATATACATTATATATATATTCATGTATATATACGTTATATATATTCATATATATATACATTACATATATATTCATATATATACATTATATATATATTCATATATATATACATTATATATATATTCATATATATATACATTATATATATATTCATATATATACATTATATATATATTCATATATATACATTATATATTCATATATATACATTATATATATATTCATATATATATACATTATATATATATATTCATATATATACATTATATATATATATTCATATATATATACATTATATATATATATTCATATATATATATACATTATATATATTCATATATATATATATATATATATATATAGTGTCTTTCTTCAGTCTTGACAAACTATAAATAGCCACTGTAAGGGTAGGGCAGGTCGATTTTGGAATCCGGCGAGGCCATAGTGATGATAGTTGGGGTTTTACATAGAAAAGCTCTACACGAAATATTTTTCTCAAAATCGTTATCTTTGCGTGACGAAATGACTTTAAAAGTTGAAAAATTGAAGCGATTAAAAGTTTTTCAGTGAATTGTTTAGAACGTCTCGTCAGCATAACAAACCGTACTGTTAAGAAAAGGGAATCATTATTTAGAAAATTTTAAACTACATTTTACAATAAAATGAGTGAGGATAATGAAATGATGAAATAAATATTAAGTTTAAAGACCAAACTATGTTTTTTTTAAATAATGGCGACCAAAGTTCGATTTTTCATTTCAGGAACTTTTTTGAGGTGTAAACATTTTAGATTTCACCGGCGTAAAACACGCTCGTAATTTATATTGAAACTTAACGTTTGTTTATTATTTAATTTGAAAACATTACGATTTAGGCTTAATTATTTCAAAAGCAAAACCGAAAAAGACTTGTTTATAGTATATCAGAGAGGCGGTAGCACTCTCTATATAGGGATGGCCCGTACACGCCTATATACGCCTACAAAACAAAACTATCCAAATCTCAACTAAAATCAACTTATAAGTTTCAAAAAGCACATATTCTTACAGAGAAGTGTCTTACGAATCCAGCGAGTGTCAGAACGTCGGTTAAAATATCAAAAGAGAGCAGAAAAAAAGGGTACAAAAAGTGACAATTGTTCTTCTTTCTTCTTTCTTCTTCTTTCTTCTTTCTTCTTCTTTCTTCTTTCTTTTGAGACGATGTATCTCGGTGTACGAACGGTCTCTGACAACAGTTCAAGCATCAATCGACTGCTCTTTACACGGAGAAGTGCAGTGACCCATCGCTTTTTAGCTAACTCCATAATTAAATAAGATTACGTGTAATAACAAGTTTTAAACACTATATACCCAATGTAGACAGACCACTTCGAACACGGAACTTCTCTCAAAAGGGACAGCTCCAAATAATACACCGGATGCTCACAGACGTTCCAGTTTGCCAGTGGCCTATATTTCTTGGACGCTGAATATTTGAGGTGAACGTTAAGGTTTTTTCTTTAAACAGTAACCCACCAGCGTTAATGAAACCACGAAATCTTTATCTCAGTTGATCAAAATTGTTATAAGAGTAACCTATCAGCAAGTACGACGTCAAAAAACAATGTTATAAAAACAAATAATTCTTCAGATTTTGGACTGTAAAATATGTACAAAATGTCAATGCTGTGACCAGGATTCGAACCTAAGTTAACACGGCCACAACGTGGGGTCCTAACCTTTAGACGATCACGGCTAACACTGACGTCTGTCGCCCTTGGCAAAAAGACACATGACTACTGTCGAACTATTGAAAAATAAGGAGGAAACTTGAAATTCTCACGCATGCGCAAAAATACACTATAGCAACCATTGTTAAATGTAGCTGAATCTCTTCGCTCGCTAAGAAAAGTAGATCAGACCAGTTCTTCTAAGAACTCACCAAACGCCAAAGGAAATAAGTTAAATTAACCGCAAAAGAAACTGCAAGAAAGTCAAGAAAAATTTAATAGTGAAGGTATGAACATTTTAGAACTTTATAATACTCAAACTGTTTTATCAGAGAGGCGGTAGCACTCTCCATGTAATATAGAACCGATGGAGGACCAAGAGGCAACTCCTAAGGCCCAAAACCCAAAGACCTAAAACCCAGCAGGAAGCGACCTGCTACTAATGGAGGCGGCAATGAGCCGCCTCCTAAAAAAAGACAATACTATCATGAATGTAAGTTTAAAAATAAGACTGTAAGTAAAAATACTAATTAACAAGAATAAAAAAGCATTGGAAATGCAAAAGGATATAGGGATGGTATGCCAAAAGGTATACAAACAAGATAGCTTTGCATGGCTAGGCACATGGAAATAGAATTGCATCCAAAGTATAGCCCTATAGCTTTTTACAACTGTAATGATGGCACGGAATGAAGATTGGAGAAAAGCTATAGGGCTATACTTTGGATGCAATTCTATTTCCATGTGCCTAGCCATTCATAGCTATCTTGTTTGTATACTTTTTGGCATACCATCCCTATATCCTTTTGCATTTCCATATTATTATATTTCAAGTGATTGCAGTGAATTTAAACCTATTTGTTTTATCTTTTTTTAATTTGTTTTTAGGGTTTGTATTACTGTACACATATACTCGAAAAAGTTGTCAAAAACAAATATATAACAAATAAATGTTATCAAAAGAAAGATAAGTTACTTTTCTACCAAACTCGATATGTTTTTCGTGTTTTTATTCAATGTAACATGTTTATTCAGCTCGAAAAACATACATTGTTTATCGATGTATTGGGAAATTAAAAATGGCGCCCAACTCTCTCTTTAACACGGTAGGTTCGGGTTAAAGGTATTATAAATAATAAACTAGACAAGATACTATTAAAAACCACCGAATATATGTCAACCTATGCCACAGTAATATATATTGAGCGAGTTTCTAACAGTATTTTGTTTAGTTTTATATTTATATCACCTTTTCCCAAACTTACCGTGTTAAAGAGAGAGTCGGGCGCCATTTTAAATTTTCCAATACATCGGTAAACACAATATGTTTTTCGAGCTGAATAAACATGTTACATTAAATAAAAACACTGAAAACATATCCAGTTAGGTAGAAAAGTAACTTATCTTGCCTTTGATAACATTTATTTGTTATATATTTGTTTTTTGACAACTTTTTCGAATCTATGTGTACAGTAATACAAACCCTGTTTTTCTATTTTTTTTTACATAGGCGTCACCACATTATCAAGGCCAAGAGGCCACTCAAGGATAAGGGTTAAAGAGTGTACAGTAGAAGTGCAAAAATTATGGCAGTTTTTGACGTTCAAATGAACGGCAAAAACATTATTTTTGCACCAACCTTATATTTCACATCAAATCCGATTTGAAAGTTTTATTAAAATATGGTAATACTCTAATTTTATATTAAAAAAGTTGTCTTTTTTAAATAGTCCATGCAATTTTATTCTACGAAGCATAAGCACGTAATTTTTCAAGTTTTTCTACTTAATAAAAAATACTTTGCAGAAAATTAGTGTCAAATTTGAATTATTTATTTTTAGAGAGTAATTGGTTTTAAGCAGTGTTTTTCTTCTAAAATTGTAGTTTTAAAATGAGATAGCCCAGAAAGATTAATACGAGTAAATAAGAAACTCCTTTAAAGGTTTTTCGTTATTTTTGCATCTATGTTATTGTGCTAAAATAACTTTGTTATTTATAAAGGCATTCTTAATACGGGAAGGAGGTTGTATTGTAACTATTCTGTACTTTCACCTAAAAATTTAATCAACAAAAACTACATTTACATTTAAAAATTACATTTAACTTGAAAATAGCATAGTAACAGATGCACAAGCACTGGTCTTTCAAACTCTAACTCTAAACACTAAACGCTCGTTTAAAATGGCACAGCTACAGCAAGAATGAATCTATTTTTGGATAAATTCATGTTATCGAAGGAGGGGCTAAAATATCTAAAATCTAAAAATGTCTAAACTAAACACTGCTATGCCTCTGATCTGGTTTGGTTCTCTCTCCTCAGTACATCTAATTCAACTTTACAAAGTTTTTCATTATTTCTTATAACTTGCACTTATGTTTTTAAATATGAAACTGGAAGATAGCCTAATACAGTTTCCTTCAGTTATAATCCATTTATTTATTTATTTTACTTTTCAGATTAGAATGTCAGTAAAAGCACGACGTTCATTTTTAACCGGTAGTTGACAAAATTTGTTGGTCCACCTTGTCATTTGGATGAAACAGCACCCCCAACTTCACGACATGTGATTCAGTTTAGTTATTTCCTCGAAAACAGTTATCCCACTTAAAAAATAGTGAGATTTCTAAGTTAATTGCCAAGGAAATAATTAATATTTGGCAAGCAGTTAATCCACAAATACCCTTGTTAATGTAACATTATATAGGACAAAAATCAATATATTTTCTATAAGAGGGCCAAACATTTGGACAGGAAAGCTCTTGCAGCAATCAAAGTGAAAAGAATGAAGGAACAGCTACACAGACTGTTTGATATATCTTCTTGTAGCTGTAAACTTTCTGTCTTGAGATGTGATGACTTTACAGTAAAGTGCAAGACAGAAAATTGTCAAACAAGGCGCATAATCTGCACTTGTCCTCCTAACAAGGAGGTAAAATAAATTCTATAGATTCACCTGCAATTATTTTCCTTTTTTGTAGAAAATAAAATAATATATTGGTATTTATTATGTAATCTGGCTCTATTATTAAACATGCAAATTTTCCAATTTTCAGGTTCCACTAGAAGAACTGCCATTTACAGCAATTTTTAAATTAATTGGTGGAACAACAAAAAGCCTAACAACATTTACTGGTCCTTTGGGGAAACTTTGTATCAATACTTATCAAGATTTGCCTCGAGTAGAATTCGAAAAAATTAGTGTCCCTCCTGATCATCATTATCTGACAGAAGAAGAAACAAATAATGTAAGTGTGAAGACCAGAGGCTACTTTTGGAGTATGCTGTTGGCATTTCTTGTGGAAAAGTTAACTTAGAAAATTGGGCTCTTGAATCAAGGAAGATGGCTAACATAAGCCACAAGATTAATGTGTTTTATCCTCAAACACTATGGTAAATTAAACATTTTGGTCAAATTTATCATCCAAGTGTATGCAGTTAGTTGAATCGCAATTTCCTTGAATAAAATATAAGTTATTTATCATAATTTCACTGCAAAAAGATTTTTGAAATGATATCAATCAGAAAAAGTGAGGAAAAAATGAAAAACAAAAGAGTATATTATTATTTGAATTATTCCAACTACTGTTCTCATGATGGATGATTTTCTCACAAAGATTGGGTCGATGTAAAATCCGACCTTCTTCAGATGCACATTGTAAAAGCCTGAAATTTTTCCATCGAAATCGGGAATCCGTACGTAATTTAGAACGTAACCCTTTTATTTTATCCACGGATATAGACAGGGAGTTATATATTGTCGGAGAGGTTATTTTATCCACGGGATATTGACGGGGAGTTTGGCATAGGCGGGGACTTGATGAAGAGCTAATAAACAGTTTGTTCCTAGTGACAGACTTTTAGAAGCTTAACATAAAACTGTATGTGCTATCAACACTAAGAATACAATCACGAATAACTTAAGACTACTAAATGACGGAACAAAAGCAACTAACCCTTGTGGATTAATTTTTAAAAATGTTTTATTCCAAAATCCGTGCTTATTCTCAATTAAAGCCTCTGAATGCGTAACGATGCCCTTGATTAAGATCGAATGTTACATTGAGAATACGACCGCTGTGAGAATAAGACCCAAGATGAAAAAAGTCTTAATGATCCAAGGGATACACATTATCAATCCTTATTTTAAAAATCACAAACCATGAAAAGTAATTCATGCACAAAGTTGTCCGGTTGTCTAGTGAAATTCCCTTGCTGATTAAATCGTTTTGCGGGTCTCTGAAGATTAAAACATCTTAACATTTAGGGCACCGATGAAACAGTTACACACGTAATATACGAGAGATGACTTTTACTAAACTTGGCTATACGTTAATTCAAGGCTAAACGTGAGTGACAACAATCCTGGTGTCAGGATCATACCCTTAGAACCTACATTTTACGAATACATTTATGCCAATTCTCCTGTCAATAAAATATTAAATATGTGTAGAAACTTTAATACACCCGGAGGAAGAAGAATGGAATTACACTAGACACCTTTGCGGCAAATAGAGTACTCTGAAAACAAATAATAATTTAAGTCAGATTAAAATCGATAATACTTCGCTAAATTATTATTTATGACCAAAAGAAATGATTTTAAAATGAAAAGCATCATAAGAGATAAGGAGGCCTACTAATGAAAGGAACTGTGATAGATGTGTGTTACGGGTTGACAGTTATTATCACAGCGGTTGGAAGATCTATGATCTAATTGAAGTCAGAGTGCATAGGCGTTCTGGAACAAGCCTAAAGAAAAACAGCAGTGGGAATGAATGAACAAAGCGAAAGCCCTGAAAGCCACATAAGTTATTGCATAAGATTCATGCTGTTTGATTCGGCGAAAACGAAACAATCAGTGGAGTAAAACAAGGAATGGTGGAGCAGCGATTTGGCATTTTTTATTTGCCCACTCCTTTAACCTTATCTCTACATTAATTCCTTTTGATAAGTTAAACTGAAAGAAGAAAAAAGAATGAATACATTTCCCTAGAAGAAAGTACGTGTCAGTTAATCCTATTTTATTAGAACGACCGCATATATTTACGCCCCAACCTCTCACATTTTTTTTTAAATCGCGTTTTGATTTAAATCTGAATGCATTTGCTTTCTTGATACATTTCACGATATAATCGCATGTTATCTGTCGGGCCATAAACATAAATTTTAATATTTTGATTTAGATCAAAAAATTTATCAGCAGTATTATAGTTCTTAATAAATTATTGTTTTCTACTTCAAAGTAACAAGTCATAATGATAGTAAAATAACAAAACTATTTAATTTACACATTGTACGAGAGTAGCATGCAAATAAACTTAAAATAGTTGAGTTACCCTTTGTCTACAGGCTCACAGAGATATTTAATGTGATAGGAAGCATGTGATTGAGAAGAAAACATTGCTGGGTATTAATGCAGAAAAGAAGAAGAAGGAGAAGAATAGATAAATTTGTTGAATAAACGCATAATTAAAAAATAAAAACATAGAGATACTAATTCTAATTATCGGCTAATTACAACAAATAAAATATAATCATTTTAACGATAAGTTAGTCTAAGAACTTACGTTTGTTTCTACGAATGATTTACTGCCCCACATATCTATACACGAAGGCTTCTCGGGGACAGGGATTAATGAATATATGTAAGTAGTGGGAATTTAATAAAATCTGATTATTTACGGGGCGGCTCATCAAAACATGTTTATATTGGACCGGAAGACAATCATATTGTAATCAACTGGAAAGCAACTCAGTAGAACAAGTTTCCACATGCGGGCAGTTCTAGAAAATATTATTTGAACATGTATTTTCTATCAGCGTATTAGGGAAACAAAATTGATTGGATTAGATTTCATAGAGACGTTACACACTTGAGAATAGTGATTAGATATTCAATCTCTCTTTAGTTAGTATTTACGATGCATTATTTTATGGCGTTGACCAATTATAAATACTATCTTTTAATGATTTTTAAAAAATTATCTGCCTTTCACAAGGAGTCAAAATAGGTTAAGTCATCTTTTTAAATCGACTGGGCAAAATTACCTCCCATCAACCCTTACCGAGATTACGTACTTCAATTTTTTTTCAGTTATGCAAGTGATATCTTTTTATAAGGTGACGGAAGAGTTAAAATCTAATTGGTTTGGATTGATTGGATGTTTTGTTTTGTTGTCAAATCCATTTAGAAAGGAACATGTTAACTTCTTTAACTAATTTTACGCAAGTTAAATGCCGTATAGAAATGGTTACCTCAAGATGAAATTAGATTAATGTGTACAAATCTCTTCTTATGCGCAGTTTAATAAGCTATTGGTTTGTTTTACATATTGAAGCCTTTACATCTTTAACCCTTCACGAAGACATAATCTAGATGTGTCATCGAAAATTTAAAAGGTTAAATTAACAGCATTCGTGTTTTATTTTTGATAATAAGTAAAACAAAAATATAATAAAGCAAAGTAAAAATGTTATGCCTGTAGCAACTTAAGCATCGATACTATTCGCGCAGATACCAAAAAGCGACTGGCTTGTATAGCAACAGTCTTTCTTTCTCGGCTTAAAAACCAAACAAGCTATAATTTTCATAGAAATGTGTTAACTCAGTATTTTCAAACCACAGAAAATAACTCCCAAGCTTACAAACCAATTAAAATTGACTGAACATAAAATCAGTGAGTGTATGTCAATGAACTGCGAGTTTTTTCAGCTCTCAGCAACATGAACTATGTTCATCTAAGAATTCCCGACCTTGAATTGTTTTTTTTTTTAGTTTGCTGCTATCTCTTGTAATGTCCGTGTCTATTTCTTATCCGAGAACGGTATACGTTTACAATTTACGTTTGAGATTTGATTTTCTCACGATTAATGAATATCAACTTCGATGAAAAAAAAAACACTTTTATTTTAGGTCGGGTAGAAACACTTTAAGCGATATTTCTTGCTGTGGCAAGACGAATATTGAGAAATGGGTAAGCTAGAAGCAGGTACGTTTATGAGTGACGAGAATACGGCTGGGGTGAAATAATTACGGAAGGTTGCAAGTTAAACGAAAGGAACACGACTGATTAGTATTTGGAGGTTCAGTTTAAGTAACTACCAACCACTTAGAACGTGCGGTGAGCGTGACAAAACAAAGTCTGAACGATACCGAGTTAATAATCTTGCTATATATTGTGTCGTTTCTCTTCTCCTTGCTATCTACTTCTTATAGAAGATACGTTACCATCCTACCACTGTGTGACACTTACGTCACCCGTGCGTCGTCCAGTGGTGGAACGCCCCCGGTTGTCAGTTCTGGTGTTTTCTCGGGGGTGATGTCAACGGCCGATTTCCTGAAACAGACTTGTTATGCAAAACAATTGAAGGGACCAAGTCAATAAGCGTTTCTTTTTGTTTAAACTTCTTTGTATTCAATCAGGGTACAATCGCAGTTAGCTGTTTAGTTAGGGACTGGCCACTTGTTACTTGCGAGGTTTTCTCTTCTCTTTCTCCGACAGACAACTCAATTATCTACGTGACAGGGTCAATCGATGGGGGGAATCTTCGTTCGTCGGACCCGAGGAAGCAAAGCTCTCTCTCTAAATCTCACTCTGACTGTCAATCTCTCAAGGCTCGCTGCTTATATTGTGGGGGCGTGGACTGGGTCTCTTCCCGTTTCAGGTCGTTGGCCAATCAGAATTAAGGGATCACTGTCCGTCAAATCTTCGCCAGGCGGCCTATACCCAAAAAAGGAGCTGTCTTTCTTTCTCTGTTGGCATTCGGGTGTTCTCTAATGGAACTTGACAGGTCGTAAAAACAGAGATGCCCAACTTAATTATTTTTGAGATGACATAAAAACAGCTGAATCCGATTCCACACAGGCCACGCGTCTTTTCAATAGGGTCACTTGTCGCCCCGCTGTTCGTCGACTGTTTGCTTTGTACATCGGAATTTCATTGGTATCCTCGCCACCCACGGGCTGTCATGGCCAATTTAACGTCATCACGTTCTTCCACCATAAGCTACGATCTTATCTTTTTTCTCTTCCTTTCGTCGTTTACAGCTGCCTGTTTTCCCCTTTCTTTTTCCACGGGTTCACCGCTACTCTTGGCCTTTTGGTCAGGATCAAAGTGCAGTATCTGTTCTTCGGATGCCGCACTTCCATTTCTTGTTCTCTTTCGGTGGAGGAGAAATCCTTCACGACTGGGACAATTCTTATTTTTGTACCCTTGAGCGTCTCTCAACTGCTCTGTCGTTTTAAATGTGCTCGAATGACCTTTACTCCATGGTTCCCCTCTTTAAGGCATTTGCGGCAAACACTCGAATAGGCAAGACCATTATCAGTAATTTCTTTGACTCCTTTTCTGTGCCTAAAACTAAATGAAAATTCCACGAACAGATTGTTTTCGCAAAACTGCTCCTATGTGGAACACAATAGTGTGAAGCTGTTCCCCCGCTGACTATTTGATGATCGTTTTCAATTCTAACGCAAACATGTAAAATAGACCTATCCAATTGTCACCATCACCGTACGTGTTGCAATATTTTGGACCTTTTAATGGGGTATTATCCCACACAGTCGGACGATTCTATTTATAAACGATGCTGCTAAGAACTGACGAATCAAATTAATTCACGTTCTGCTACAAACCAATCAGAAACCAGAATTGCTTCATAAATATTATACTTTTTCTGGAGCAATTTCACATGTTCCTTCCCAGGTTTCGACACGGTAAGAATATTTTGTTCTGTGGAACTGTCTACTACAAACAAGTCACCTACCAGGACTTGTGTGTAACGGCGAACCATCTGAAACTCAAAATAGCTTACACTTCTAGAGGTTATGGGCCCAGCGTGCGTCTTTATTTCGATGGATCCGAATCAAAATTCGAATTAACCCTTATCTTTGAGTGCTACCAGGGTTTGAGAAGTTGTACGATAAAAAGCTAATATAACAGTTAATAACATTCGGCGAAAAAGAGACAGTAAGTCATATAGAGACTGCGAGGGGCGCTTCGATTTACCCTCCTTTAATCGAACTATTTCGTTTTTTTTTTCTAAAAATTAGGAAATAAAAGACATTTCGCATCGACCACTTAGTAAATCGAGAAGCGATCAAGTTACAAAAAGAAATCGCCCCCCCAAAATCCAGAAGCGCATACATAAAGCCAACCCTACTGACGAAATGACGCACGTTCTTGTACATTACGTTTTGTTCTCGAGTTTGAGTTGCATATATTCATTCCGTCATTTATTTCATCTCTTAATTTTACACAATTGGTGTATCCTTTCACCGGGAAGCATCGATTTATGCCTCTTAACTAGACGAAATCACAATGAAACGAGAAATATTGTCTCTTGGCGAAAACGCTTTGTTCTAAGTTCAAAAAGTCTATTCAGTAAGAGGTATCACATCGGCTTTAGACTCCTGCCACGGTCAATAAAAATAAATGTTTGAACGTCGCATCAACTGACGCCGAAGTTATAAGTCGGAAACGATCGCAAACTGCACGAGCGTGAACACGGCGGCATCTTGGTTTCTGAACAAAAATACAAGGAAACATAAAGTATTTTTGGTTCTAATTACGCTTAAGGATATTGCTGGACAATGTTACAGGAATTAATTAAAAATATCGTACAAATAATTGGTTAGAAAATGTATTCAAAAGAAATATATTTACACTTATATCTAAATTGTATTACGATTTATAACCCTGCTCCCGCCGCAGAAAGATGTGGTACAAGGCAAGATGGAGTATAGACTAGGACAACAAAGAAAAACGTACGTTACTCTGATATATTAAAAAAAACTTGAACAGCCTCGTCAGCATGCTCTGGTGAAGTCATTTCAGATACAATAAAAAAAGTATTTCCCCAAAAAAGAAACCGAGGTAGATTATCTAGTATATAAAGTAAACATATACAATTGCTTGAGTGAAAACTATTATAGTTGGTGATTTAAGTCGGAACCGATCGCACACTGCACGAGCGTTAACGCGGCGGCATCTGGTTACGGAACAAACATACAAGAAAATACACAGTATATTTAGTTCTAATTACGCTTAAGAATAATACTGGACTACGTTACATACATAATAAAATAAAATAAAATAAAATATCGTACACATAATTGGTTAGGAAATTTATTCGAAAGTAATATATTTTCACTTATATCTAAATTGCCTTACCCGGCCCCGCTGTAGAAAGATGTGGTACAAGACGAGAAGGGTTATAGACTACGACACTATTTAAAAGTGCGTTCTTCTACCACTTAAAAAACCCTGAGCATTCTCGTTGGTATAAGATAAAAAAAAGTATTTCGCCTCAAAAGAAACCGACGACTAGAAGGTAAATAATCTAGTATATTAAGCAAACGCATACAATTGCTTGAGAGAAATATATCATGGTGGAGGATATTGTAAACGGCATTGTTGGCCTTAAAATGACGAGAAATCTTCGCCTCAATTTTAAAAATATTTTCTTGTCTCATCATGCAACGGAAGTATACTACACCCGTTGTTTTTTCAATAGCATGTCCTCACACCTTTGCATAATACACTCCGAAAATTTACAAAACGTAAAATTTCGAATACAAAACCATAGAAAAATAAACTTCCTAAAGTGGTCACAGCATGTTTATATCTGATATATTTGAACCACAAAAATATAGGAACTATACAATAATATAGATCCGCACTAAGTAGTCTTTTTTAAATATGTAAGGCGATTTGTTTAGATAAGACTGAGCCGTCTATATAGATCAGTTGCTCTCAACCAATGTGCCTTGAGACAGTGTGCGGTAGCATGCTTACTAGTGTGCTGCAAAAAGATTATCTTAAAAATCACAAATTGCCATAGGTAATCACAGTTCTTACATCGTTATAACTGGAGTTGTTTGTATTAATAAATACTAACTCACACACTATTTTTCTTATGTTTATTTTTGTTAGCTTGCCTCGCCACAAAAGCAGAGTTAGACACAAAGTCGTTATTTATGGGGGGGACCAGCTCCTCCAAAAGGAGCACTCGGGTTAGTAACAAAAATAAAAGAAATGTATCAGTCATGAAGGATTTCTACTTCATTAACCGAAACCAAAAAAGTGTAGTGCAGCATCAGGACAGATGGTATTTATTTGCTCCCCCACCAAGCAAATTAGGCACAAGGCCGATTTTTGATGTGAGGAGTGAAGGGAGGGGGAGGGAAAAAAGGGGACCAGCTCCCGAGAGGTGGGAAATGGGAGCTGGTTAAAGGTCAGGCATGTGGGGTTGCCCCCACATCTGGTCTTTGCTAGTCATAGCTAGTCATAGCTTGCAGTATCTGTCGGAACAGATGGTATTTATTTGCTCCCCCACTGAGCAAATTAGGCACAAGGCCGTTTTTAATGTGAGGTAAAAACCAGCTCCCCTAAAAGTAGGCAAAAAGGGGGCACTCTGGTTACCAAAAATAATAATTGTCCCAGTATAGAGGGTTTCCCCTCCATTGACTGGTACAAATTATCTTAAGTGCAGTATCTGCCGGAACAGATACTACACTTTGATCTTATCCCGTAGGCTAAGAAAGAAAAAAAAGGCAACTCACGTTCTATAAATGCTTTAACGATAAAAAGAGAAAATAAAATCTTATGCTAACCATTTGTTCTTCTATCCACCATCCATCTACCATAATAAACCCTTTTGAATGTTGTTATGCTTTTTTTTTTTCATAAGTTATCTTGTTTATAATATTGACAAATTATTTGTAGGTATTTTTTATCTAACATTTAGGTGTTATACATAAAGATTCTAGTTGTAAAAATAAAGAACATGATTAAATGTAATAAACATCTTTGATTTATCATTTTATGCAATGCAAGATTCCATATCTCCTTTTTATGGGGCATTTGTGTAAAGAAAAGATGATGATGGCAAAAATAATTCTATATCTTTTATAATAAAGCCAGAAGTGTTCGTGTTGTATAATGAGTATTTCTTGAAATTTGGATTTTACTGAATTGGAGATGCATTCTTCCTCCACTGTGTGTTATGTGCAGCTACACATTGTTGAATGAAAGAATAGTTTCAAGTTAGATGATAAGACACTTAACTCGCCTTCACGCTAAACTTTATAATTGGATTGTATAAAAAGAGTTTATGAGTAGAAAAAATTGATTTTTTATGATAGGTGCGGAGTTCAGATTTAAAGAGCCCAATAGTGCGCCACCATGTAAATAAATTGAATACCACTGATATCGATAGAAAACAAACCTGAATTCTTTCTCATCTAAAGATGACCAGCTGCAGGCAACCGAAGTGCTTATACGGGACAAAACATTGTATTGTATTAATATATAATAATTGATATTGACGCTTATATGATATAAGTTGAACACGTTGTTGATTTTCTTAAAGTGTGTTAAATTACACACCCACACAGACAAACACACACATATATATTTATAATATATATATTTATAATATATATATATTTATAATATATATATTTATATAATATAAATATATATTTATAATATATATTTATAATATATATATATATATATATATATATTTATAATATATATATTTATAATATATACATATATTTATAATATATATATTTATAATATATACATATATTTATAATATATATATTTATAATATATATATATATATTTATAATATATATATTTATAATATATATATATATATATATATATATATATATATATATAGCTGTTAAGTTACATTATTGTTTCAGCTACTCGGCCGTTTTTTGGCCGTCTGTAGCTTCCTCAGAATTTTACAGAAATGTTCGCTATTTTGGGATGAAAGAGTGAAAGAGTGGATGAGGTCAGGGGGAAGGGTGCGAGAAAAAATAAATAAAAAATAAAAAATAAAACGCATATTTGCTCTACAACAGCATTGAGCACTTTCTTCAGTTTTTATTAATTACCATTTCCACTAAATAGATAGAGAGAGAGAGAGAGAGAGAGAGAGAGAGAGAGAGAGAGAGAGAGAGAGAGATAGCATTCATAATATTATACAAGATAAGTAAACAATTGATGTAGAACACCCACAGGAAGCAACATGCACCGAACATTTCCCACTACTAAAATTACAGAATTCTAACCAAATCTTTATATTCCCGAGAAAAATTTGTTTGGGATAAGTTTGCTGCTAAAACCTCACGAAACACCACAATCACCTATCTATATCGGCGCAGTGCACGGGGGCACGAGGCTCATATGCCTTTACGCAGTGCCCACAATAAATCGTAATCTGCTTTGTACTTTAGAGAACCTTATCGTGATTTTATGAAATTATTTTTCATATAATAACTTGAATTAAAGTTTAAAATGTAAATGTTAAATACCCTTTGTCCTATATAGCCAAAACAGAAACATTATTTATATACACGCCTTTGTTTTGTAAAAGCAACTACTGTTAATTCAATGTTGGTTGGTTTTTGTTTTACGGCATATCAACCCTTTTCAGGTTATTTAATGTCGAATCCAGTGATTTTGAAGAAACGTTTTTGATAGAATATATTTGTTTTGTTTTGTTTTTCAAGTTGGTTTCTATTTAACCCATAGTTTAACCCTAACAGGTACTACCACTCCGGGTCAGAGTGGACCTGGGAGCTATGGAAATTAAGGGGTTGCTCCACACTCCCAAAAGCCCGCAGGCAGGGGCCTCACCATCGCATATAGTTTAAGGTCATATCCAGGACCGTTAATTTAATACATATATTAATGTATGTTTGTATAGTGATATAAATCTTAAATGCACTTGTGATTTTAGAATGTTATAAAAATGCTAACTTTAATCAAAATCAGACTGTTCCTTCTTTTATAGGATTTTACGATTATCGATTTTTGATACTTATTGAAAGTAATATGGTGCAAACATTGTGAGAAACCTAAAGTACTTTTGTGCGAAATGTCATAAAAATCGCGTAAACCGTTTTAAGGACTATAGGAAACAAAGTGACACAGATATACAACGTTCATTTTATATAATAGAAGAGATGGAGATCATGAGATTTTTAACAATTCAGTACGGTGATGTTTAGTATAGACCATGTGATTACACGTTTTTCACGTTCTGAATAATCTATATATTTTTGCTAACCAATGTGAATCATTTTACATTATTACAATAATTATTTACTAGCAGGATTTGTGGAAATTCCGCAGTGAACTAATTCATATGTAATATATTGATGTTGGTATTCTGTAGATGTTCACCGTTAATGGAGACGCTCTGATACTATTGTAGCTTTTTTGTAAAAACTGAAACGCACTTACAAACACATGGAAATCTTGCATGATATTTTTTCTGGCGTTCACGCATTTGACACTGATACAGTCAAAATGTCATCACATCATCCAAGTAGTCGGGGTTGTGAATTTCGTTGATTGAATTTTAAAGTTAGCTTCGTTTGAAAGTCAAATTGCAACGCAATATTATGGAGAATGAACAAATATATATTGGTGTAAAATTATTATTTAAATTAGTAGAATTTTAAACATTCTTTTTTTTTCTATTTTGCCATGATGTTAAGTTGTAAAAAAGCATTTATTAAAATGTCCGCGTACTGTCTGTCTGCAGTGTGATTTTAAAATGCCAGAAGTAATGTTTTTCTTCTGGCGGTGATTTTAATTTTAAACTACATTTTCTAAATAGTAAATTTAAAAAAAAATCATGTTCTAATGTACCGCACTATGTTGCCCAGAATACATGTAAGTGTTCGACGAAATAATGGAAGCTCCTTGTGAATTTTGCATCATTTATTTTAGGTTAAAACCTATAAAAATTGAAAAAATATCAAAATGTTGGTATAATGCTTTCAGTATATAGTTAGCGATATGCTAGCACTAATGTGCAATATTGAGATATTTTTCAAAGATGTGCCTCATACAACTAATAGACGTATGTATAAAGTTTTAAATTAATTGTAACAATGTTTAAAATAAATGTATAAACTTTATCCACGTTTGTTTTAGATTTAACACTACCTTCATCGCATTCTAATACAAATATCCTTAATAATAATAGTAATATTTTTCTTTGCGTACTTTTTAAACATGATACCATCTAACAGTTTCCCATTTAAGTATGTAGTCGTCTGCATTATTGTTATATTCTGCAAGATATTTCAAGTGCACCGACTAGATCGAAGCTTTATGGACAAGACAATGCTGCGTCCTATGGTTCTTCTCCAAACATTCGGAGACGGTTGGGTCAGTTTTTAACTCCGCACCATGCTCATAACAAATTTCATCGCGCCATCCCTGTTCTCAGGCGGTTGAGTGTTTTTCGCTGAATCTATGATGTATTTGAACCAGATAGACTGGCCTGAAAAGAGGAGATTCTGTGAAGCAATTTCATAGAAATAATTTCTATCGGCGAGAATGATAAATACGTCAACATGGGAAATATTTCTATACTTTTTTACAAAAGCGTCGCCACTTATCAGGGCCCGGAGACCACTCGAGAAAAAGGGTTAAATAATGAGATTTTGACAACTGATTTAAGGTATTATTTATTCATTTATTTATCGCGGACTATTGCCATCATCGTTTAGTTGTTTAACAGCGTTTCGGCCAACTTTCCTGTTCGTCAGCAATTCAAAATCTCTATCCATTCAGCTACGATTCAATCTCTCTATCCACTGCGATTCGATGTCTTTAGGGCCCGTGGCACATTGGATAGATGAGCAGGTGAGCATTGTCTGAAGATAGCGGTTTCAATCCTAAAGCCGGCCAGAGGCTTTGTTGGCCAAAACGTGGTGAGACGACACCCATTATATGACAGTAATTGCTGGAGATGCAGTTAGGAGATTTTACGTGTCTATCCAGTCGCGGTTAACCACTTGACGAAGGACAGTGGTATAGCTGGGCGAAATGTCGTAAAAGTAGGTTAATAATCCGCAATAAACAAACCGATAATACAAATTACTCATCCCAGTTAGAATTCCAGTTAATTTAATAACCTATTTTAAGGTATTTCTGGTGAATCAAAAAATGACACCCGTTTCTCTTCATCGGGTATGCTTAAAGTGCAAACAAATGATTTACTTTTTAGAGACAAAGACGTATGACATAGGTAAGGAAGACATTTTGTTTGATAACCTGAATTACTCGGGAACAAAAAAACACGATCCATTACATACATTATTTCTTGGATTGAAGGAGGTGATGTTTGATCAAAATTGCTGGAGAGCCGTTATTTAATATATTTTTTATTTAAATCCCCAAGAAATTATTTCATGCTAAACAACCGTAGGTCCCTGATAACATTAGGAGTAATATTATTCATGAAAGCAAACACATCCAGCGACTGCATGAAGTTACTTGCTTAACTGGCAAATATTTTCCCATGTTTTAAAATATTATTTTTTTAAAATTTATCTTGTATTAAAAATCTTTCAATATTAGATTTCATATATATATATATATATATATATATATATATATATATATATATATATATATATATATGTATATATATATGTGTGTGTGTGTGTGCGTTTGCGTGTGTATGTGTGTGTAAGAGATAAAAAGGGAGAGGGTAGGGGAAAATAATGAGATATATCCTACTTGGCTGACATTTCCTTGAAGAAAAATACTTTATAAATAAGGTGATTGCTTGATTTTATTCTTCTTCTTCTTCTATTTATTATTATTATTATTATTATTATTATTATTATTATTATTATTATTATTATTATGTTCGTTTTCATTTCTATTACTTTTCGTTTAATGTTTCAAGTGGTATATAATTAACAAATTGCGACTTGATAGTTACTAGACTAATCTACTGGATTTAAATTAAAATATATCGAACTTTGATTTCATTTAAACAAAAAACTTATTTGTTCGTAAACGAGAAATACGCACACACAGACACAGGGAAACATCGCAAACAGTTTGTTTAGAGATCATGATAGTATCATTAAAGGAAAAAATACTGAATAAAAAGTCTAGGTAAAACGTTACATTATGTTTGCTATAAGTTTTAAATAGGATTTACTTAAGTTAATTAGATTTCATCTTTGTTTTTTTATAATTCAATAATACTTGGATACATAATTTATCAAACAGAATATGCATATTTATCAACCGGTCGATAAGCAATGAAGACGTACACACGGACACAAGAAAGCTTGGCTGATTCTTGTAGGAATGTTTGCCTATGTAAATAGCATTCTGATAAACACACGATAATTTTATATGATAACTCTCGTAATGTTTCTTTTATTTCTATTTAATATTTGAATTATTTGAATATATGTTTAAATAAACTCATGCTTTTATTACATCAGCTCATAACGCATGATTGCTTCAAGTTGTAATATTTATTACGATCGCGTTTGTCATTTCGACGTAGCGAAACAAAGTTCACATGCACAATCAATATAAAAGTTTTTTTTAAAAATACCTTCATTTAAAAAAAAATAAATAAGAATGTCATGTTTAGGAATATGACGGAAGGGTTGAAGTCCAGCCTATTATCTGCATAAAATATGTAAGATCTCATAGATGCGTTTCTCCTGAAAGCTTGTCAATCACATTCGACATTCGTGAAAGAGAGCAGAAGAACAACCGAGTTTGTTATCACACATCTAATTTCACTAAGCCGATTATGTTCACGCAAAATATAGTTCCGCTTTAGCGCAAATATTCTAAACATAATATATGGAAAAACACAAAAAATAAGTTTTAACGTAGGTATTTTCAAATAAATTTGGATTCATTTTCAGGCGAATCCAAATTTTTGATTCATTCTCAGGCAAATCCAAATTTTTGATTCATTCTCAGGCAAATCCAAATTTTGGATTCATTTTCAGGCAAATCCAAATTTTGGATTCATTTTCAGGCAAATCCAAATTTTGGATTCATTTTCAGGGAAATCAAAATTTTGGATTCATTTTCAGGCAAATCAAAATTTTGGATTCATTTTCAGGCAAATCCAAATTTCGGATTCATTTTCAGGCAAATCAAAATTTTGGATTCATTTTCAGGGAAATCCAAATTTTGGATTAATTTTCAGGCAAATCAAAATTTTGGATTTATTTTCAGGGAAATCAAAATTTCCGCACAAAATCTTTATTTACTCTTCTAATTAGACACTGATATTTTTAACATTAACGTTTTTACACTTATATCCAAAAATATATTTAATTTTATAAATAGTATCTACCTCCTAACGTTAGTGCGTATACATTATGACTTATAAAATGTCTATGTTTCACTCGTTAAACCTAATCTCTAGAATAAATCTCGTCCTTGGTAGCGACCCATAAGAAGTGTTCGTTATAATGTAGAAATTTAATAATTTAAGTGCAGAATAGTTAATTTTTACTAGTGATACAGTCTAGTAAAATACTTACATTGATTTCAATATTGAGAGCATAAGTTTCTTGGGCTTTTCTATTCTACCGGGCAACGTTGGCAAGTATCTTTTCTAATAACAAATATGTTTATTTTTTACCTATCAGCTAGTTGAGGAAAAGGCATATATCGATCCAGTAAATATTTCGTTGTACTAAAACTGAAATATTAACAAAAAAGAAAATGCTGGGGCAAAATTTAATTAAATAACAAAAAAAATGTTTCCAAATATTTTAAGACGACTTTAAAATATTCTTCTCAGTTTCCCGTATTTTCTCTTTGATTTAAAAAGAAAATATATTCCCATCTCAGAGGCAATTTTGTCGGGGAGGTCATGTATGAACATCAGGAACAGTAGAGGTCCTAGGATAGATCCCTGGGGCACTCCCGCATTTATATCATATTGTTTAGATGTACGACCGTCGAGGACAACCTGGATTTTTCTCTTATCTAAGAAGGATTTAATTATGTTAAGTATTCTACCAGTGATACCGTATGATCTAATCTTCCTGAGGAGACCCTCATGCCATACCCTGTCAAATGCCTTAGATATATCTAGAGCTACCGCTCTGCCCTCTCCCGCTTTGTCCAGTGAATGATATATGCGTTCAGAGATTACAGTGAGGGTGTCTGTCGTGGAACGGGCTTGTCTAAATCCATATTGTTGGTCGGTCAGAAGTTTAGCATCTGTAAATTTGAACTCTGTGGCCTCTACTAAATTACTCAGCCATTGAAAACTCTACTAAACTCCTCCGCCAATTTTGAGTCTAAACAGTTGAAAGTTTAGATATAGGTTACTTGGACATGGGTCAAACTTTTTAATTTGATTTTAGCCCAAAACTATAAATGTTAAGGTGTCAAAATTGGGGAAAAAGTTAACCAAAATTTGAACTCTGTGGTCTCTACTAAATTACTCAGCCAAATTTAGGTCTAAACATTTGAAATTTTACATAAAGTATATTCAGACATGCAAGAAGCTTTTTAATCAGGTTGTGAGCACGAATTTTACTTCCAAGAGGTCAAAGTTGAAAGAATTGTCCTTTGCAGACTATACCAAACATCGCCGTCAATTTTCGGTCTAAACCTTTTAAAATGTTAGATGTAGGTTACCTGGACATATATATATATATATATATATATATATATATATATATATATATATATATATATATACATATCTGTGTGTATATATATATGCGTATATATATGTATATATGTATATATATTTATATATATGTATATATATATATGAATATATACACATATATATATATGTATATATATTTATATATATGTGTATATATACATATATATGTATATATGTATATATATGTATGTATATATATATGTATTTGCCCCATTAATTTTTTTTCTTTTCTTCATCCCGTATATATATATATATATATATATATATATATGTTTATATATATATGCATATATATGTATTAATTTTTTTTCTTTTCCTCACCCCGTATATATGTATATATATGTATATATATATGTATATATAAGAATATATATATATATTAGAATATATATATAAGCATATATATATAAGAATATATATATAAGAATATATATGTAAGAATATATATGTAAGAATATGTATATAAGAATATGTATATATAAGAATATATATATATAAGAATACATATATATATATATAAGAATATATATAGATAAGAATATATATATATAAGAATACATATATATATATATAAGAATATATATAGATAAGAATATATGTATATATATAAGAATATATATATATATATATATATAAGAATATATATATATATAAGAATATATATATATATATATATATATATATATATATATATATATATATATATATATATATATATATATATATATATAAGCTATGAACAGTACATTGGGCCCGAGCAAAGCTGGGATGAACTTCTTGTATTGATGCAAGCGCCAATGTTTGTTTTGAATTTTGTGTCATGCGATTTGAGAAATTGATTTAGTAATCTATTCGAACAAGGCTAGTTCTCGCCGTTGAGGATTTAATATAGAGATCACCGAGTTTGGAGAAGTAGCCATGAATGTCTCGTCGATCGTTAGAGGTCGAATGTGAATATAACTCTAATATATTTGTGATGACTAAGCAGACACTTACAGAAGTAATCAGTTGAAAGATAGCGTGATTAAGCTGAAAATGCAGAGCGTGTGTTTCATGGTAAAATGCAGGTTTACTCGCACGAAATATCATATAAAAATTGTTAAGGAAATGGAATATGTGAATGTAATTAGAGTGAAGAATAAAATCTGCATGTAAAGTGGTTTGCTCTCATAGAACAAAGAGAAAGCTAGAAAGAGAGACGTTTAGTAACTGGCGTATTTAAATAGGGCGGATGAACGCGTATTAATTCGGAGAAGCGAAGGTAGACAACTAACACAGCTAGAGCCAATTGTTCACGGCTCTGAAATGCAGAAGGTACGGATAGATGAACCATCCCAAAATAAATGCTTACTTTTCGATAATTCATCCCGGTATATTAAATTTTCTGGTATGCTCTGTTATATTTCTCATTAACACGCGACTCTCAATGTTATTTCGAGAAGAGGTTCTTTAAAAGAAATCTTAACTATAATTCCAATTTCTTTTAAACAAATATAACCTTTTAACAATAATTAAACTATATTTAATTACGATTTTGTAACTAAAATAGGTGCCGATCTGTATATTACACAGCGTCAAGAACTTTCTTCTTCATAATATATTATATACATTTCAACCGTTTATGTGTGTTTGTATGTCCGTTACAAACTTTGGACATCTGCGTCGAACCGGCATAAACCTCGTATAGATAAAAAGAATGATCTCTCGGACACATAATATCGAAAAAAACAGCAGAACATCGTCAATTCTTTCATGTATACAATTTGTTTCATTTGAATGGGGTCAGGTTAAAATCTTGGTTTCGACGCTGTTTGTTGATTGTCCATGTGCGACGGTCGTTTTGTTGTTTCCGTTTACAAAACTAAATTTGCAACGTGAAAATATCAGTGGCCGTCTTCATCACATGTATAGCGTGTTCGTTTTACGAACCTAACTTTTGCAAGTTCACGCCCATGACGCAGAATTTTTCTTTTAATAATTTTTTTCCTCCTATCTTTTAAAAATTTCAACTTTCATACGTGCGTTCATCACGCGGAATTATTTTTCTGTTAATTACGTAATAAGATGGCACCCAAGACCCGTTTTATTCATTTTTTTCATTGGCTCTATTATTATATATACGATATCTTAATGAATTAAAATATCATATTTAACTGTATTTTACGATCGGGCAACGCCGGGGCTCTCCTCAGCTAGTCTAGCATAAAAGGTAAACTCTGCTGTTGTGGTGACTGTTGCTATAGAACATTATAAATTCATTTCATAGGAATCAGATAAGTATTGCTGAAATTCGTTGTTCCAATATTATTCTAATCGATTTCTTGCCTAGAAAGACATCGTGTACTTACAGGAAAGAACAATGTAAAAGCGGCCAACATCTTCAATTGAATGTTTCTGTGGAGCTAACTAAATTCGAACTTTGCACATCTAGCTTGGCAGGGCATATCATTAATCAACAGTATCAGAGAAATAACAATGACTCCTGCGCACTGTCACTTCTTTGGTACTGTTGAAGCACATCATTTCGGAATTGGCGGTTTTACTAATAAGGCCAGTTTAGACCAATAAAATGAGGATATCATCAATATAATTACATATGAAAACAATCTGGTGTATTCACTAGATTAATAGCATTGATATGTGAACGTAACCTTAACACTTATGTTTGATAGGAACATAAATGTAGATGATCCAATTCATGGTGTGATTCTTAACTGGATGGAATCCATCGGGGGGAATTATATTTGCTATCATCGAAATATTATCTGGGTAGAGGCAGAAACGTGCCGACAGATAGGTTGTGTGAACAACATCAAACCTTTGAGGGCGCTGTGCTAAGGTATTTCCAAGTTCCATGGTCGTCATGGTAAAGAGATAACTTGGTAATATTTACTAGTGTTATCTCAGTAGCATTAAACGCCTCCACCTGATTGCTTTCTAAGAAGGGCTAATGCTCTCTCTCTCTCTCTCTCTCTCTTTATCTCTTTGTCCTACTCTATTTTTCTCTCTCCTTCTGTAGGCTGTTTATACAGGGCGTAAAGGTAGTCCAACACCGGACATAAATCTTCGATAAATGGTGTCCACCCACGACATTAGTCACGGACAGCCTAGTATTATTTTTTGCCTTTTTTAATATTTGAGCGGTTGTTAGCGTTCATATTGTGGCCAGAAAAATCCACGTGTTTGAATCCTAATGTGTTAACAACTACAAAACCTTTAAATGCTGCTTGTTGGTAGCGACAACACTGCTAGCTATCAGAATGACGTCAACATAAGCATAACTAAATGTTAGAATACACTCATTCGTAAATATCAAAATTTTGCGTGGCGTTGCGTGACCGAAGGCCATTGTTCATGATCTGTACAACCCCACAAATGTTTTAACTGCTGTCTTCAGAATGCCATTCAAGTTATCTGGTACTTGCTAATATGTCTTGGTCATTTTGATTATTAAAAGAAAACTGCGATTTGAAAACGAGGAAAAATCTAGGATATGGGGTTTCTATATGGTATACCATATTAGATTCGTTCAGTTTTCCCTTATCCATACATCTTTTTGTCGGCCTTTTGAACAAGATGAAGCAAGGATAAACAAGTAATATTCGAGGAATGAATGGCGTGATCTCCTAACATTTCTCTCTTATGCTTTCAGCACGTACGTGAACTTGTCTGAAGGCAGTTCTTGATGACTGGTATTCACTATCTCGTAGCCTTGATCTAGCGTTGATCCTAAACGTTTCTAGTTCTGATACTCCTTTTATACAAGTAGTGCAGTAGGATCTCCAATTATTGGAGCGTGATTTGTCGCAACACTAATCCCGCTTTTGCTTACTCATGTGGCGATCTATGGGTCTCCGTCCGTCTATATGTCATATTGTCTAAAAGGGTGCCCGAATTCAAAGAATTGTGAATTGTCAGGTTCTAATGTCACAGGAAATTTGTAGCAAGTATATGTATTTTGATATCCCCACGTAAAGAGATAAAATGAAATAATTTATTATGTTGATATAAACGTTCATAATCTTGTTTTCCATCCGTCTTTAGACTGGAACAATGAGCTGCCTTTACTTTTAACGAGCATTCGTTGTTTTACTGCTAGTTTTTTTTTGGCAGGTGTAGACCTCGCTTCAAGCTTAGATTACTGTTACCAGGTTCAAGTAGGATTTCTGGTAAGAACGTGTTGAAACTTCAAGGGAACAAAATTGGATATGCTGAAAAGTACAGCTTTAATAATATAAGATTGTAGAAACTGTGGTGTTTTAAAATAAATATTCTGTGAATAATGAACGGCATTCTAGAGTTTGAGACGTCATTTGACGGGATGATCGTAAGGCCGAACTGAAGCGGATCGTACCGAGGGAACCAACACGTTTTTCTGGGTTCTGATTACTGATTGTATCTAGATAGATCAGCCAAAAATAAAATCAATATAAATTTACATATTTACCATTATATGTGACCAAGACTATTCCTTTTCTTTACTACACGTTGATTTGATTTCTACGTGACTTGATTAAATCAAAATCGACACTAAAAATCAAACTCCCGATCAATATAGTAAAAGTCAGCTGTCTGTTCAGTGGCATTTGTTTTTCTTAAATATTACAACATTTGTATAGGCAATTACAGACATACACAAACACATACAATATTTTTATTTTATAGTTTTTTTTTAATCCTGCAAATTGTATCGATTTTTGTGCCTCCAATTCTCTGCACTATAATGAAGCCTAAATTTTTCTAGCTCTCACCCTGTATCTCTCCATTTGTCTCTCTTATACACGCTCTCCCCTTCTCTATCCTTCTCTATATTCCCCCTCTCTCTCTCTCTCTCTCTCTCTCTCTCTCTCTATATATATATATATATATATATATATATATATATATAGAATCATCAAAAGTCAGCGAGTAAAATACGTGCTCTTTAAAACTATTTCTAGTTGCACGAGAGCCGAAATTTAATCACAATTCAGACAACTGCCTCCAACTAACACTGTCTGAGATTGTAACAAATTTTAGCGCTACGCTAGGAAGCGAGTAAGATGACTAGAATGACATGAATGTTTTGCTTTTAACTTTGAGGAATTTTATAATAATGCAGTTTAGAAACGACCAGATAAATATTTTTACAAATGAATTTTTCAATAATATCTGTCGATAATAAAAAAAACAAAACATTGACCTCATTTCGAACATCAAAGATGACGCAATCGTCTTATTGGGAATAGGCCATAGTTACGAATACAAAAAAGTAGCTTATTATAGAGTAAAGAGGATCGAGGAGTTAGGGACTCAGAATCAGGGCGTGCATGTCTGGCGTCTCAATCACGTAAAGGCAAGCAAAGAAAGGTTGGCATTGCGTTCCCGATTCAGACGGTGTTTGATGATTAAAATAAAACTACGTTTTAACAAAAAAAAAAATGTGTCTGTTTAGTTGAGTCGCATGCCGTCCAATTTCGGATAAATCTTTATTCCAGCGTCTTTAAGTAAAATGACAACTTCTAGCTTACTATAGAACCAGTGCCATACAAGGAATGCACAATAATCTGTACGCCAAGCACACCAAAAGTTATTACTGCGACCAATCGCGTATTTTGACTGGAGACAGTAATCTGGTAAGGCCATCATGTTATAATAAGTGTACCGGGTAATGTTTATGTGTCCTGTTTATTTAACTAGTCTTTTGCACATGTTTATACCCACACACCCATTGCTACAACGTATATACACCGTATGCAACATGTCATCAATTGGCGGCATCAAGAACAACAGGACTTACATTTATACATACGAGTCGACACCCATTAATGAGAATATGACAAAACAATTATTTACACACGCAATTGAAACGAGTAAGTGTTGCTTACATACATGATAACACACAATGACGGATATATAACACATTGATACGCAAGTCATTCAATAACTATGAAACTAGTTCATGTATACATACACGCATGACACACATTTATGGATATGCATCATGCCGTTGTTGTGCTATAGTCATAACAGATTGATATGACGCTAGTTAAGAAAATGAATTTAAAAAATATTCTTTAAATAAAAACAAATATTTGTAGTTAGTGTTTTTTCCTTTAGATCAGGAGTCACCAAACTACAGTCCGTGGGTCGAATCCGGCCCGCCGACGATACTTTATAAATTGCTTTATAAAACGTATAGAACACAAAATTTCTGATAAAATTTTAAATATAATATTATGTTTAAAATAGTAGGAGAGGTGCATGCTTGCGGCGACATCCTGATTCCTTTTTTTATTAGTTATTAATTTGTCCCAGCTCTCTTCATCCTTTGGTAAAATGCATCTACATCAGTGATCCCTAAGTTATTTGCTTGTCTTCCAACAGGATTTAGATTAGGTTTCTAATTCAATGTCTTTATCATCTTCAGAATCTGTTTTTTTTTTCAGCCTTCACGATGGCTACTAAAAAAAAAGATTCACATATCTCACTAACCTTTTTTGTTACTAAGTTTGTAAGATTCGGATGTGTGCACATTATGCCTGATGTAACTATCTTTTTGCTGTTGTCATTTTCTTTAATAACGTTTTAAGTAAATGAACATGTTGGTTGCTTTTGTTTTTGTTCATTGCACGCGCACCACCCATGATCAACATTGCAGGCTAAATTTAGTTTTTCATCTTTTTCCCTCTAGCTTGCAATGTATTGAATAGAATGTTATTCGTTCGTCATTCTGTCAGTTATCTGGCCCGCAGTAAAAACGTTTAGTGACCGCTGCTTTAGATCACCATAAATGATAATTTGTATATGAAATTAAATTAGTGGTATTAGTCTAACGTGTGAAAACTGACAAAAATGGCATCTGGGCTTCAGCCTCTGTCCTACAGACGAAGTGTTGCATCCATCGGTCTATTTTACAAGTATTTTAATGGTGGATGCTCCGACGAACTTCAAGATTTGCCCTGCCCCCTCGACGTCATGAGCCTCGTCAACCCCAACAAGCAGCAAAGTCTCAACCATACACAGCAGAGATCCCCAGATGTACGAAAGCCTTCAATAGCTTCTTCCCCAGAACCACTAGACTCTGTAATTCCCTTCCGGGTTCTTGCTTCCCCAACTGAACTGCCATACACGAGTTCAAGTTTAATGTGAACAGATACCTTGCTGCTCAACTCCCTACATAATGTCCCTGCATCATATGCCTCTGATAGTAGCCCCTATTCAAAGTGGCATTGTGCCTTGTTTGGGGTGAAAATGTAAAAAAAAAAAAAAAAAATAAAAATAATTAAATAAATAAATAAAATAATGTTTCCATCAATTTTAAGCAAGTGAATTCACTAGTTCAAAAGACCGAAACAAATAAACTTGACTTCAATATATTATGATACGATAATATGTTTATAATTTTAGATAATCAAAAATTACTTCAACTCTTCCATAATTTACTTTGCTTACTTCCAACAATATTCGATTAATAGTTACTAAACAATAAGTATTTGCTTCTGTTTTTTGTTTTTTTCTAGATGAGAATTGATAATTTGTATTATGTTAATTATGCAAATAGTTATTATTTTTATCTTGCGTGTTAATTTCATAATGTTTTACCGGATATATCTTCCGTCATAATTAAGCTGTATCTTGTTGAAATCAGAAATCCTTAGAGAATTTTGAACGGAACTCGTTAATTTATCAAGAGAGAACCAAACGGATAATTGGTAAAATTGAGTTGTATGTGACACTCTTCTAAATGTTAAAGGTTCAATCTTCTGTGCTGGCGATACATAGAATACAATTGTGAATTACTTACGGTCATGGATGATGCAACGCAACCATGCAACACACGTTGATTAAATAAACGGGGTCCGTTGGAAATTCTGTGGCAATTCTCGAGTTCGACTGAAGGATGCTTTCTAACTCAGCAAAATACAGCTGAGAGAGATGAGTTATCTTAGCCTAAATATGTGAAACGAACACCCAAGATAAGAATAGTATTTCAAATCATCTAAATAATACAAATCATTGTGCATTTGTCCACGCACACACAGACACAAGAAACCATGTCTAATAATTGAATAATTTTAAGTCGATACACTTATTCGATGTAAGTCGCGTTCAACATTGCAGTCGAAACAAATGAAAACATGCGTTCAACAATATACTAATGCTTACACGTATATGGCATCGGCTTTTAGGATATTCCTTTCACTTATTATATTGTTAAGTTCAATAGACGTTGAAAACGGTTGTATTTTAAACATGCAGATATATAGTGCAGAGACAAACCGAAGAAAAAAACATCACACACACACATAGATATACAAATAGAAAACGTCACCCAAGCAATAAAAACGGATGTCACAATAAATAAATAAAACGCCAGTCAATATTTAAGTTTTGCCATCCCAGCAAATCCTAGTGTAAGCCCCAAATGGAAAAATACAGAAGATAATTGGAACTTGCTAAGAACGCAAAAGAATGTCAATAATAATAATAATAATAATAATAATAATAATAATAATAATAATGACATACGACTGTTGCGATAATGCAAATTAGTTTGCAAAGGTTTTCGAAAGTGGTAGATAGTACTGGAAATCCAGGGAGACTCGTAGTCATTTAGATCCCAAGGAATACCGTAGCTTTCTTTCATATAGAATTCTCTGATAATGGTCCCTGTGGAAGCTCATATTGAGTAGTAGTAGTAGTAGTAGTAGTAGTAGTAGTAGTAGCAGCAGCAATATTAATAGCATTAGAAAAAAGAATGGGAGAAAATGGGGAATCATAGGATTGACAGGAAAAATACAATGAACAACAACAATGAAAACAGCTGAAATGTTAAGGAACCCCTTGAATGTGGAGATTAACACACACGAACCACAAGCGCAGACCAGACAAACAGCTACAGAGACAAAGCATGAAACGCTATATGGAACCAATAACATTGAATCTGCATACTTATAAGTTCTCTAAGCCCCATTCCCCATTACCACATAATTGCAACCCCCCAAAAAAGAGTAAGGGCGAATAGCCAACTAGTCAAGGAAAAAGGAAAGACCGAGGAGTGAGCACTGACAAGACCTCCACTGTATAAGTGCGAAGAGAACTGAGATCTTGGGAAAGTTAATTGCCACTCAAACTGTTGCCTTGCCAAGGAGATATCAATGGCAAGAAGCTGTTGTGATAACGCAAATTTATTTGCAAATGTTATCGACAGAGATTGAGAGTACTGGAAAATCTGAGGAGACTTGTTGTCACTCAGCTTCCAGGGAACACCACAAGTTGTTTTCAAGAAGAGATCATTTGAGGACCTGTATAAAAGCTCCTTGAGATCCAATAATAATAACAATAATAATTAAAATAATAATAATAATAATGATAATAATAATGGTGACAATAATAATAATAATAATAATAATAATAATGGTGACAATAATAATAATAATAATAATAATAATAATGGTGATGATAATAATAATAATAATAATAATAATAATGATAATAATAATAACAATAATTATAATAATAATAATAATAATAATAATGATAATAATAATAACAATACTAATAATCGTGATAATAATAATGGTGATAATAATAATAATAATGGTGATAATAATAATAATATTAATGATAATAATAATAATACTAATAATGGTGATGATAATAATAATGGTCATAATAATAATAATAATAATAATAATAACAATAATAATAATGGTGATAATAATAATAATAATAATAATAATAATAATAATAATAATAATAATGGTGATAATAATAATAATAATGGTGATAATAATAATAATAATTATAATAATAATAATAATAATAATAATAATAATAATAGTGATAATAATAATAATGGTGATAATAATAATAATAATAATAATAATAATAATAATAGTGATAATAATAATAGTGATAATAATAATAATGGTGATAACAATAATAATAATAATAATAATAATAATAATAGGTTGACGTAGTTTGCGTCAAACATTGCTTAATGTATATGTAAAGAAAGTTAGGTTTATATGCGTCAGAACAATGCCGAAATGACACAGAAAGGCTCACACTGAAGAAACTCAACGTACAATGGTGAAACGGTAAAGCTGATTACACCATTATATCTTGGGTTTGTTTAGTTGTGGGTCTTTCTGTTGCAGTTTGGCTTTGTGCTGCCTCCTATGATCTAAATCCATTTTATAATAATAATAATAATAATAATAATAATAATAATAATAATTTTATATCCATAAGAAACAATCGAACTGATGCAAAAAATCTCAAAGATAAAGCCAAAGCAAACTAATAAAAAAAGAACGCTAACCAGTAATTTTTAAAACTAAGGAACATAAAGAAAGAATGCTAACCAGTAAATTTAAAAACTAACGGGCATAAAGAAAGAATGCTAACCAGTAAGTTTAAAAACTAGCAGGAATAAAGAAATAATAATAATAATAATATTAATAATAATAATAACAATAATAATAATAATAATAATAATAATAATAATAATAATAATAAAGAAGAAGAAGTAAAAAAAAAACTATATGTTTTTAGCTATGCTATATGAATATCTTAAAACTAACAGAAATAGACAAGAATGCTAACCAGTAAGTTTTAAAACTAAGGGACATAAAGAAAGAATGCTAACCATTAAGTTAAAAAAAAAAATAACGAATTGTTGGCATCATGAATTTTTATAATAAACACAAAGGGAATTTGTATCCAGGATATCGGAATGGAATTTACAATGGAAGATTGTGCACTAATTGATGTGATAAAAAAGAAACTCGCAACAAAAGAATTGATAGCACTTTTTAAAAGAGAAGTAATGGAAACGCTTGGCGAACATGATGCCTTACAGTTGTAGAATCAGTTGTCATCAAGTTGACAAAAATGTAAGAGACTAGACTAGCATCCAAGACAAAATCTCCTTAGTATTTATTTCTTTTATTATTTGGTTAATATATATTTTGTACTTTCTTTGAAAACATAATTTTGAACTCTCATAGATGGGAAAAATCAATCACATATATTAAAAGACTAGGTAGCTTCTGACCAAAGGCAATGTGCTTTACATATAGACTAGTATAGATCGACTTTTAAAATATTAACATAAAAGTAAAGAGTATAGAAACATTGAATTGATAATCCGATAAAATAATTAGAAAAGCACAGACCTAGAAAAAGGAAGATGGACGAGCTGCAGGCATCAATGTATTTTGAATAAAAAGGGTGATAAAATAAAATTAAAAAGAAGCAACTACATGAACGATATTCTGACCTGGCTAAAAAGACTCTAGAAAAGATACTAGCATTCCTAAAACAGATAAACGGATTGACTATTGTTAATCGCACAAAACTATGAGATCAAAACGATATATATATATATGGAAGTATATATATATATATATATATATATATATATATATATATATATATATATGTATGTATAAAGTTAAAAAATAACTGTAGACTATGTGCAATAAATCACATGATAAGCGAACGCAGAAAACTGCCTCGAACGAAAACACAATCGGTCGTAGTACACAAGAAACAGAGCAACATCTTCATCCTCACTATGCACCAAAATAATACAAATACATAATTTTAGCAGTAGTGTAAATCGTAAAAATATTATTCCCAAGCAATGAGACCGGATATAATAATCTATCTATCTATATGCCTATAACAGTGAAAATGTCCGTGTGTGTGTGTGTGTGTGTGTGTCTGTCTGTCTGTCTGTCTGTCTGTGTACATTTCCCGATTAAATTACTCTGTCGTATTTCAGTCTATGGACTCGAAATTTGCCATAAAGAGTATTTAGATTCTGGATAATGTTTTAATCGGTTTTTGGCCAGAAAGTTTGCTGTTAAGGAGTCAAAGTTCAACGAGTTGCTCTTAAAGAACTCTACCAAACTACTCCCCCAATTTTTGGTCTAAAGACTTGAAATTTTAGATATAGGTTTCGTGGACATGGATCTAACTTAATAATTTGATTTGAGCCCAAAACAATAAAGTTTAAGATGTCATAATAGGGGTCAAAGTTTAAAATTTTTTTACCTCTGTGGTCTCTATGAAATTATTCAGCCAATTTTTGGGCTAAACATTATAAACTTTACATAAAGTGTATTCAGGCAAATGACAAGTAATTTAATTGTTTTGTTCAAGGGGTCAAAGTTCAAAAGATATTTCCTTCGCGGGCTCTAGCAAACTATTCAGCTAATTTTGGGTCTAAACATTTAACATTTTACATGAAGGGTATTCCGACATGCAGCAAGTTTTTTAATCAGTTTTAGGCTGGCAAGAGGTCAAATTTCAAAGAGTTGACCTTTGCAGAGTCTCCCAAGCTCCTGTGCCAATTTTGGATCTAAACACTTTAAATTTTAGATGTAAGTTACCTGGACAAGAGTCAAACTTTTTAATATATATATATATATATATATATATATATATATATATATATATATATATATATATATGCACACACAGTTATGAACAGTACACAGAGCTCGAGCAAAGCTAGGCTAAACTGCTAGTATATCTATACAAGTTAAATTGTATTTGTGTCTCTCTGCGTGTGTACATTTCCCTACCAAATTACTCTGTCAATTTTCAGTTTACACACTCGAGTGCCTACAGAAGGGGTATTGAGATTTGAGAAAATCTTTTTAACTGGTTTTCGCAAGAAATTAGTCTGTCAAGAGGGCAAAGTTCAACGATTTGACTTTTGAAACCTCTACCAAACTCCTCCGCCAATTTAGGATCTAAACAAGTGATATTTTAGACTAAATCAAACATTTTAACTTGATCTGTGCAAAAAACTATAAATCTTAAGGGATCAAAATTCGGGTCAAAGTTGAAAACTCAGCCGATTTTTTGTCTAAACATTTGAAATTATACATAAAGTTTATTTAGAGATAGGGTAAGCCTTTTAATTGGTTTTCGGCCGTAAATCTGGCTGCTAAGGGGTCAAATTAAAAATAAATTATGTTTGCGGTCTTCAGCAAACTATTCTGCAAATTTAGGGTCTAAACACTTGAAATTTTAGCTGCAGTTTACCTGGACATACGTAAAACTTATTTATACATATATAAATATGCACATACAGTTATGAACAGTACATAGGGCCCGAGCAAAGCCGGGCTGAACTGCATGTAATCAATACGGAAGAAACATACACAAACATGGATGTTTACGTTCCAGCTTTTCACTGTGTTAAGATAAAATAAACAAATAAAAGACTTATCAAATAGATGAAACCGGTTCGAGGAAAATTGGAAATTAAAATATATTAGTTCTGCAACGCCAATAATTGCCACTCAAATCCATACAGTTTTTTTTGTACAAAAGAAACAGATTTTAGACAAGAAATTGGAATTAAGTGACACCACACAATGCACTGGACTTATAAGATAGTTGTAAATATTAGGAGAAAATCATTAATGTCGGAAACCAACTCACATAAACGAATGCGGTTCACAAATCACAGATAAACTCGTAGACTACGTAAACACAGCTGCCAGTGTAAGTAGGAAAATCCCAAATTTTGCCCCCTCCTCAAACCATGTCATAAAAAATCGTTGTACTGCTACCGCTTTGTACTATAGAAATATGAGGAACGGTGGAAAAAGTCAGGAGAGATATCACTATCCATTAAGATCATTAGAACCTGAGAAATGGAATCACCACTCGGCTTTTAGAGAAACGAGAACGACCGTTATCAACAGTGCACGCCTGTTGTGAGAACGTCAAGTAATACGTAAGCATGACAGGATGAAAAGGAGAGTGTTGGAAATCCGGTGAAGCTTCTTATCACTCAGGGACCAGGATGCGCTATTTCTTGTTGGTAGTGAGCGAGCACATGCAAAAAAATAATAAAAATGATCCCAAAGGCACTGAAACTGCAACAAATATATCCCCCTCCCACACACAGAGAGAAAACACCATGTATCGGCATTAGCCGCGGTTAAAACAACAGTCAGTACGCACGAAGATTTTACGAGTATAGAAAGTGATATTGTGTGTGAGGGGTTAATTACTATTAAAATTGCAAATAAATCAATAGCATTATCAATAGCAAGCGGTTATTGCGATAACGAAACACCACGAGTATTTCTTATGAAAAGTGTTGGAGATTACTGGAATTCTGGTGAGACTTGTTGTCACTTAGAATCCAGAAAAAAACCTGGTAATTTTGAGGGATCAATCATTGTTGATAACTAGTGTTAGAACTAGGAGGAGGAGGAGGAGGAGTTGAAGGAAACAACAACAATGATGACGACGACGACGACGATGATGATGATGATGATGATGATGATGAAAAATAATAATAGTAATAATGATAGAGAGAACTGACCAGACCTCCGCTGGACAAGTGCGAAGAGAACTGGGGCCTTGGGGGGGGCTTATTGCCACTCAAATTCATGTGGAAACCAATGGTCGAAATCAATGATGAGAGGATGTTGCGATAATGCAAATTTATTTGCAAATGTTATCGAAAGAGGTGGAGAGTACTAGAACTCTGGGGAGACCTGTTTTCACTCAGCTTCCAGTGAAAAACCACACATTGTTTTCAAGGAGAGATCTTTGATGACTTGCGTAAAAGCTACTCGTGAACCTATAATAATAATAATAATAATAATAATAATGATAATAATAATAATAATAATAATAATAATAATAATAATAACAATAATAATAACAATAATAATAACGACAAGAGTAATAAGAGGAGCGTGCCAAAAGAAATGCATCTTTTTTTCTTTTATCTCGCCGGATAGATCGTAGATAATTTCAAACTGCATTTTTATGATGACTGAAGTTATGCATTCGAAGCCTGATAGTTTCATCTCTCTGCTGCCGATATTAACCGTGTTAGTCTCTCCTGTCATGGACGTGCGTCAAAAGCAGAGATGCGCCATTGGATTTCTGGCTAAAGTGCATTAAGAATCGTGGTAACTATGTAGAAAAATAAATTCTAGAGCACAAAACGTTAGCTCGTTTTCGTGGCACCACTTCCGTCTTCGTAGCTCTTCAACCCGTCAAGTTAATAATAGGAGGCTTTACTTTCGTAACGACTCACGCATGACAAAGTATGCCCCTGGCGCCCATGCACAGGCATCGTCCATTGCTAGCGAAAGTTCATTCAGAATATTAGTGACTATGTAGAAAAATAAATTCTGGAGCACAAGAGGTTGCTTTACTTTTGGAACGGACTCTATAATCGCAACAACAACAACAACAACAACAACAACAACAGCAACAATGATTATAACGATAAAAATAGAAATACAACAATGATAAAAAATACAACTACTACTAAGATTATTGATAATTATAACAATAAAAAATAGTAATAATGATGATGTGGGTAATGATGATGTCGAGTACTGGTTTTCCAGCGTGTTTAGAAAACACGGAGTTGAGCGGCTCCGTCTTTCTGCCTGCTACTGTTATTCTACCGTGCGCATAAACTCGGCGAGAAAGGCGCGTGTTTTCAGTCTTCGCTAGTCGCGTCGGATACGCGCAACACAATTCACTCTTTGCTTACGCGGTGTTTTCTCCTCGTTTTGCTGTTATTTTCTATTCCCTACACCCCTACCTCTTAAGTCGCACAATATTTTATCCAGGTTGAACACACTGTCCATCTGATATTTTTTCTTTGCTTACTTTTTTTTTCTGTTGCTTTCAGCCGATTTTGCGTGTTGCATTTCTTCTAAGAGTTCAGCTGAGTGCTTAGCGATTTCGTTCGACATTTTTTTTTCTTCGCCATTCTTTTTTTCATTCATTCATTCTTTTTCCTTCGCACATGTTCTTATTATTTATATGCCCCCTGTCATCTTCCATTTTCTGGCCTTACAAAATCCAAACTTTCACATTTTCCGAATTTTCTTGAAATTATCTCAGTTTTATGTTAAAAGATTTTTTTTTCGAATTCCCTTTATTTGTATATTTATTTGATTGCATTCTCCTTTATTTTTTCTTTTCTTAACTTATTTGTTCCGTTTTTTTTTTGTTTTGTTTTTTTTTCTTCCCTTACTCCGTTTGATCGTCAGTTTCGGACTTAATTGAAACTTTAAAATTCCCCCACTTTCACTAACGCATCTTATTTTTATGTGATATTCAATTCGTTTTTCTTTAGTAATTTTTCATTATGCTTCTCTATGTATTGTTTTCCTCCGTGTGTAACATTATTCCTTCTTCCGTAGAGTTTCGGACTTAGTTTTAACTTTTAAAAATTATCCGCGCATTTTCTGTTAATTTCCTCAAATTCTTCATTTTATTACGGAAACGCATTTTCTTTATTTATTTGTTCCTCTTTGTTTTTGTTGTTGTTTTTTTTTTTTCATTTGAATCTCGTCTCACGCTCTATTCCCCGGTCATTTTAAAACATATTTCCACATCAAAAAGTCAAAACTCTTTCTCACTTTCTGCACATAAGCCTTTCAGTATTTTCTTAAAATTGCGCTTTAACGTCCTCCTCCCACGACTACTAAATCTTAAAGTTCTTCCCATTTCATAATCCCCTGTCCTCTCTCTCTCTCTCTCTCTCTCTCTCTCTCTCTCTTTCTCTCTCTCTCTCCCTCGCGCTCAAACAAACTCCCTCTCTCAAGTTCCTCCTACTACAGCTTTCTTTCTACTTACCGGCAAGACAGGTGTTGCTAACACACAACAGAACAACACGCACCTTGCAGGGCTGATCAACTCGGTTAACATATAATAAAAGACAAAAACAAATAAAAACAAAAATAAATATTAAGTGACACGGTTTAACTACCGCAAAGGTCCAGTATGTATGGAATTGTGCGACTCTGTGTGATCTTATGCCTTGTCGGTACCCTGGATGGGGAGTACACTTCGGCCGGGGATACCGCCATCGTCAGTACAACAATTATTAACATCGCTGTAATATTGCCACGGAATAACACGTACGCTTTTTCCATTGACAAAGTAAAGCTTGGCATTGATATAGGAATACGGACCATTAAAGAGCAGAAACAACTCCCGGAAGGATACAATATAAAGGTGGGTGGATTTTTTTAAGGTTCAAATCCTGCTATGGAATAATAAAAAAAAAAGAAGATTTATGGGTACAATATTTTCTAGAAAAGTTAAAAGCTTTATTTCTAATTTTAAACATAGGTTGTAATGCGATATTTACATCATGATAATTACGAGCCCGCATATATATATATATATATATATATATATATATATATATATATATATATGTGTGTGTGTGTGTGTGTGTGTGTTCTGCGTATGCCGAGCACACATGTCAAATAAAATAATTACCTTGTATTGCCGGGTAGCATTGAGGTAATGCTCTTCCGCAATAAAATCATTGTATTTTTTTTCAATTAAACTATCGAAAATAAAGTATAAATAACACATACACATATGTATGTGTGGGTATATATGCATATATATATATTTATGCACATATATATATACATATATATATACACATATACAAACGTCTGTATACATACATATATGTGTGTATACACATGTGTATATATACACGTATATATATATGACGATATATATACATGTATTTATATGTATATATATACATATATGTATGTGTATATATACATTTATTTATATGCAAATATGTATGCATATATTTATATGTATGTATACATATATATGTGTGTGTGTATTCGTAATCGTGCTTATCTTTACTTTGTAAAGAGTAAACCCGTAAAACTTTCATTTGTTTATATAAAATGTTCAATAATAAGTAATATATATATATATATATATATATATATATATATATATATACACACAAACATACATACATATATATTAGTGGTCCGGCAAAGCCATAGGGGCGACAACTAAGCCAAGAAAATCCAAGCAAAAATCACCCGAAAACACAATATATATTCAAATATAGTCTTGGTCTGAAAATATAGGTTTATTTTTACCGACTGTCGTAAAATTTTAATTATATTTCCTATATATATATTTGGTGTATTAATATGTATATTAAAAACCCTTTATTTTTATTGTTTTTGAAAGGAAACACAACTTTTTCTATATGTACATCGTTGAATTGCATCAATCTGCAAACAAATCAATTTACTTTGCATATTTTGTAACATGCATTTAAATTAATTCCCTATTATTTTTTTTTTTTCGGTTTTCTTTTCAGGTGATCATCTTAAGTTAGTTCACCATTATTATATTACTACAGATATTCTACGGGATTTATTCTTGTGTAATATTTGCGAAAAACACATACCTCTTTCTATATATATTAATGCATGCGTATATATATTTGTTTAAAAGCTGGTTTTCTAGCAAACTCCTCTGTCAGCTTTTAGTCTACAATCAGGAAACTTTATATGTAGGGTATTAGAATCCATACAAAATTTTGTATTCGGGTTTTAGAAGGGAAACTCAGTGCAAAAGCGTGAAAAAAATGGAATTTCCCAGGTGTAGGTCGAACCGCAGCATTATTAATATCATGCGTAGCTTGTGTTCATTTTTAATTCTTAGCCTTGCAGCAAACACGTCTTCATAGCTCTGGCATAAACGTCAAAGGAAAAGGAAATCCTAAGCTAAACGATTTGGTATCGATTCTCGGTGGTTCCACACGAGTCATTTTTTTTAATAAATATTTATATTGGGTCTAATTTAATATAAAATAAATCCGAAATCGGCATTATTCAAAATATTATATTTGAGCGTATTTTACGGTTGGTCAATGACGGGCGGCTTGTGTGTGTGTGTGTGTGTGTGTGTGTAAACATTATATATATATATATATATATATATTTGCATATGAATATAAATATATATGTACATATATATATATATATATATATATATATATATATATATATATATATATATATATAAATAAATATACAGAAATGGGTATGTGTGATCTGGCAGAACGGTGGTTCATTAAAATTGTGGGGTAGGCGTTCGCGCCTGGTCCACAAAATATCGAAACAAAAAATTTAAAAATAAAAAAAAAATGTTTACAAGGGTTTTTGATATAGATGTGCATAATAATGCTTTGATAACTATGTTTTAACTTAAATAAGGATGTTATAATAAAATTGTGGGGTCTGCGTTCGCGCCTGGCCTCCATAGAATGAAAATAGGCACAAACTTTAATAAAAACTTTTCATATCTATCTGCGTAAGTATAATTTGATGATTATGTTTCAGTTTGAAGAAATATAGTATAATAAAATAATGGGGTGTTCGTTCGTGCCTGATCTCCATAGAATGGAAATATGTCACAAAGTTTAACACGGTTTTTTAATATCGATCCACAGAATATTATGATAAGTGTTTCAGTATGAACATTTATGGTATAATAAATTATGGGGGTTATCTATTTTATTTTTACTTTCATCATATTTTGCTTTGGTTTTGATACTCCCAAATTCGAAGTTATTTCCATACAACCCTTCTTTTTCATAACCTATCATACTATCATAAATCAGAGTCCATTTTCTGTAGGTTGTTTTGAGCCCAGTCAACGACGGGTACGTTTGCTAGTATATATATATATATATATATATATATATATATATATGCATATATATAAATATTTATATCTAAATATATATGTATGTATATATAAATATATATGTATATCTATATAAATATATATATACATATAAATTTGTATAAATATATATATACATATAAATTTATATAAATATATATAAATATATGCATACATAAATATGTATATATACATATAAATTTATATAATATATATATAAATATATGTATATATATATAAATATATATGTATATTTATATATGTGTGTGTAAATATATATGCATATATATAAATGTATATATATATATATATATATATATATATATATATATATATATATATATATTGCTAATTCTTACCCTCTGATGAGAAGGAAAGTATTTCTTCGAAACTCCCCGGATTAAGGACTAGCCACTTATCTAGCGTTTCCTTTTCAGATTAAATATGTTTTAACTCATTTCAAAGTGATTTTTAACATGTTTTATAAACTGTTTGCTCGTATTATGAGCTCTATTTCCTATTTCGTTTTATCGAGCTTTTACATCTGGCTGAGATAACTTTATAAATATTAATTCTTTAATATTTATAATATACTTTAATTTTACCATCTTGGATCATTTTGGTAAATTTAATTGTAATTTTTATTTTATATAAATATATATGTATATATAAATTTATATTTACAAATGCGTATGTATGCATATATATACATATATATATATATATATATATATATATATATAGAGAGAGAGAGAGATGTATGTACATATAAATATATATGTATTTATATAAATATTTATGTATATATTTATAAATATAAATGTATATATATGCACATATATATATGCATATATATATGTATGTATATATATATATATATATACATATATATATATATATATATATATATATATATATTTGTTGCACGTACTGCTTTTTTGGCAGTTTTATAAGTTCCACATCTCAGTGACTATTGATCAGTCAGAATTATACAAATAAAAGCTTATTGGAAAGGTAGTGACTTGAATTGTGTATTAGGCTATGTTACATTTGACCTTAAGGTCGCACATTAAGGAAATCATTCATCATTCAGAACTTCCTTTTGCTACTGTTTTACAGCTATAAACTGTTTCAATCAGAGATGTGTGTGTTTCTGGTTTTGCATATGCATTCCAAAATATCTTATATTTCTCCCAACCCTCTGGCCTTGCTGGTGGGGAAGACTAAAGCTTGCAGCTATGGTTCTAAATGATCTGAAATAACAGCAAGGGAGACTTGATTTCAAATATTCATCGTGTGTTATACTTTCCTGCTCAGATTTTCCTACATAAAGTACATTTCAGTGTGTAAGGACTATTTTATATTGGAGATATTCATTATAGTACATTAATTAAAAAAGAGGAGACATATAACATGTGAGAAATATTTGGAATCAAGTAACCCTTTGCTGTTATTTTAAATGATTTGAAACCATAGCAGGGAGTTTTAGTCTTCTCTTTATTTACGACACAGGTTTTGGGAAATATATACACATACACACATACAAATATTGTGACCAATATACACACACACACACACACACACACATATATATATATATATATATATATATATATATATATATATACATACATGAGTTTTCGGAAGAACTAAAAACTAAACAATATGCTTCTGAGTGTTGTCATATATAGTCATATAGAACCATCCATTTCGGTTAGAAAGTTAACATTTAATACATACATATCCGTTGACGTAAAGATAAAAACACTAACGTGGAATTTTTTAGGGTAACATTTTCTTCTCATTCATCTTAGAATGTGGGTTTGCCATACTTGCCCTTCGCTTTCACTTTCCTCTGAACACTTAGGCATTTCCTCAGGAGTATAGAAAAACATAGATTATACATACAAAAATATATATGTCTTCATAGCTCTGGCATATACGACGAAGGAAAGCGAAATCGTAAGCTAAACGATTTGGTATCGATTCTCGGTGGTTGCAGACGAGTCATATATCTATATATAAGTATACAAGTGAATACACATCTTCATTTTATATTCTATTAACAAACACTCACACTCACATGCACACAAACATCTATATATATATATATATATATATATATATATATTAAGTAATGTGATTTATAATTTAAAAATTTTAAAAAATTTTAAAATTTAAAAATCAAAATTTAATTAAATTAAAAATCAGTTTCATAAGAAGAAACAACAACAAAGTCAATTATCTGTACGATCGTTTCGGAAATCCGTGCTTTTTATTTGTGGTATACATGAAGTCACGTAGAACAATTCTACATAGTTTTTTTGGTAAGCACGGTCTCCTCATCAGCAAATTTAGGAGGATTTCTATTGAATTGAAAAGACACCAAAAATAAACCTAGCATTAAAAGTAAGGCAGATGAATCTGAAAAATTGAAGTAAAAGGTTTGGATTTAAAATTTATAAGAAAATTAATAAGAAAATTGGTATAGGTTAGAGATAGAAATGAGTAGAAAAAATATATATTTTTTTTGAATTTACATAATAAATTTGATTTAAAAATATATAGATATATAATTACCTTTTGGTTTTTCTTTTTTTGAAATCAGGAACTGTATTTAAAGTAGTCATTTAGATGTTTGCTATAGCTTTTTATTTTATTGAATGATGAATTTTAAAAGGGCGACGCTCGTGCAGTAAATTGTTTCCGTTAGCGTATTTTGATTTAGAGACGCTACAGTTAATATCTATAGAGAGAGAGAGCATTTATTTTGCAAGTTTTTAAGGGGAGATAATTGTCATGGCTTTATTTATTATTTGATTTACGAGTCTAAGGGCGGTAATTGGTTTAACTTAATTTATTAAAAAAAAAAAATTATTTTTACTAATGAGTAATTTTTAATGATTTAAGGTGGTTTATATTTATTAAATTTAAACCAACGTTTATGATTACATGATAGAAGCTCGTGTCTTGAATTTACTAGTTTGGTTGTGCTTTTTATATCTTCATATTTTAAAATTTTTAGGGTTTCTTTTGTGCATAATGTACAAAATTTATCTCCTGGTTTATATGATTTGCAAGTCTCAATTATTTGCCATTTTAAGTTGAAAGAAATATTGCTATTTTTTAGTTGCCAAATAAATGTCCCCTACAAGGCTCATGTAAAATTAAAAATGTTATCTATAGCTGCACAGTATCAAAAACTCCAAATATACAAGAACCTATCAACAGCCATAACTCAACTACCAGATTAAATAATAACACCAACTTAAATCAATCTACCGATCAATTATTAACCAACCCACCACATTATAATCCAACAATAGACCTAACGGAAAATAATCATAATAATCAAGAGGTAATATATATTGGTTCCACATCTGGCCCAATAAAACATAGAATTTCAACGCACAAACATTCTTTTAAAAATAACTCTCTATCAAACCAAACTACTCTATCCAACTATATTTGGCAACTAAAAAATAGCAATATTTCTTTCAACTTAAAATGGCAAATAATTGAGACTTGCAAATCATATAAACCAGGAGATAAATTTTGTACATTATGCACAAAAGAAACCCTAAAATATATATATATATATATATATCCAAATCGATAATAATGAACAATGTGTAATGACTTGCGCCGAAATAAATCTCAATTTACGAAATCACTCCACATTAAGCGAGAGAAACCTGAATTTTTAATTATTATATATATATATATATATATATATATATATATATGATGCAATTATCTATCTATATAAAAGCCAAGTACATCCAAGTATGGAATACTGCTGCCATATCTGGGCAGGAGCTGCTAAAAACAGCCTATCCTGCCTTGACAGAGTACAAAATAGACTTCGTGGCTTAGTGAGGGATGCCTTTTTCTCTACACTGCAACCTCTCTCCACAGAAGAGACGTTGCGAGCCTATCCTTGTTTTATCTTTATTTCCATGGCAAGTGCTCGTCTGAACTCCAATCTATGGTCTCTCGTCGCCAATCTTTCACGAAATACACCCGTCTAGCTGAATCCACTGTGAAAAATTTCCCCCACTCTTTATCTGTGCCTAAATCAAAACGTGGATTCCCTGAACAAAGCTTCTTTCTTAGAACTGCACGCCTGTGGAACTCTGATCCGTCTGCCTGCTTCCCACCTGACTACAACTTGGATGTCTTCAAGTCCAACGTTAACAAATTCCTAATGAACCGCCCCCTTAAGTAAACACTTTATTAAATCTCCACACTAACGTACTGTACTTGCAATAACCCTTATCCCTGAGTGGTGACCACCGTGTAAATATATATATCATTCAAACACGGTAGTGTTTGAATATATGGTTAAGTAACAATTTTAGTCATTTAGAACTACTTTAAAGCTTCATCGCTTACTGATTTTTTGACCAAATATCAAACAATTATTAAAAATTTACCATTAATTTCTCCATGCAGAAAAATATAATGAATCGGTGAACATTGCCGTCAATTTTGAGTGTGTAGGAAACCGATGTAGTGTAAATCAGCATGTAAATATGTGGGTTCGGCGATTTTTTGTAGCGACAGAGATGTCAGTAATCAAGCATGTTCCGGACATTTACGACCAAGGCACCAAAAAAGCCTAGCCAAAAAAAAAAAAAAAAAAAAGAAAAAAAGAAAGAAAGAAAGAAAATAATCTATAGATTTAAAAAGTTACTATTTAGAATAAAAAATCTCGGAGCACAAAACTTCGTTCATTTTGAGAAGCGACTTTCCTCTTCGTAGCTATTAAATCATTAAGTTTTAAATATAAAAATCCTCGTTTCTATATCAATCATCGCATGTGGCAGCAATTACGTAGTTCACATTTGCCATATTCCGTTATATATATATATATATATATATATATATATATATATATATATATATATATATATATATATATATATATATATATACAAACAAGTAGGCCGCCCGGAGATATCTGCTCGTAAAAGATACGCTCAAATATGATAATTCATACAGATAACGTATTTATTATTATAAAGGTAAATGTCTGTCAACTGTTATGTTGAACCTAATATATATTAGTGAGATCAAAACTAACAATATATATATATATATATATATATATATATATATATATATATTCTAATCTTTCTCTTATGGGCCAACTGACAACCAAATAAAATGAAATTTTTTACAAACAAGATGGCGCTACATGCCATAGTCTCACAAATCACTGATAAAAGTTTATGAAGTGTTTACGGAAGAAGGAACAATAAGCAAAAGGTTATGGCCACCACGTGCCCCCGATTTGTCATCATGTGATTTTAATCTTTGGGTGATTTAAAACCGAAAAAGTTTGTGCACATAATCCTCACAATCTATACAAATGCTATCTGGAGAATGACAAGAGAAGATATACAGGCATTATCTGCAAACTTTGTTAAACGTGCTCAAAAATGCATAAACATCAACGGGGAGCACTTCCAACATTTTCTTTATAACACTACAGGATATTTAAGAAATGCTACACGTAATCTAAACAATAAAAGAATATTTCTCCACTCTACTACATTTTCTTGCTTATTTTTAAGCATATATATATATATATATATATATATATATAAACTTTGCCTCTTGTCACGGTAACCTACATCCAAAATTCCAAGTGTTTAGACCCCCAGAATTGGTGGAGGAGTTTGGTAACGTCTGCAAAGATCACCTCTTTCAACTTTGACCGCTTGGCAGGCAGATTTTTGCCCCAAAACTGATTAAAAAGCTTGCTGCATGTCTGAATACCCTTTATGTCAAATTTCAATGTTTAGACCCAAAATTGGCGGAATAGTTTTCTAGATACCGCAAAGATCAAATCTCTTGAACTTTGACCCGTTGGTAGCTAAATTATCGGCCAAAAAACGATTAAAATGCTTGCCATATGATAGAATTCACTTCATGTAAAATTTAAAATGTTTAGATCAAATATTGAATGAGAGGTCTGAATACACTTTTGGTAAAATTTCAAATACACCAAAAATTGGCCGAGTAATTTTGTAGAGACCGCAGAGGTATTCTTTTTAAAATTTGATTCCAATTTTGACCCCTTATCATTTATTGTTTGGGGCGCTAATCGAATTAAAATGTTTGATTCATGTACAAGTAATCTACACCTAAAATTTCAAGTGTTTAGACACAAAATTGGCTGAGGGGTTGGTAGAGTTTTCAAAGGTCGAAGCGTTGAAATCAGACCCCTTGACAACCACGTTATCAACAAGTGTATCTTTTACAGAAACCCATCAAGATAGAAAAAAGTTCAATACTGTTAAGAGCAGTAATTGGATACGAACGTCACATTATCATTTCCATGAGGTTGGCGCAAAAACAATATCGTTTTCCTACATATTACTTTTATAGAGGATTTCTAAATTAATTCATTGATATATATATATATAGCCAATTTATATACTATTTTGAAGCCCGGTTTTCTGTTATATTGAATCGTGTTATTCCTTACAATTCTCAATCTCTAAATTTATATTTTGCACGCTTTTCGACAGCATGGACAAAATTCAAATCTGCACGATTTTCTTGTTCCAGTTAAAACTAGACCGAAGAGCTGCCGAGACAGCTCGTGATATCAATGATGCGTTTTTCTCAAGAACCACCAACGAACGTGTAGTACAAAGGTGATTCAAGAAATTTCGCAATGGTGAAGAGAGCCTCCAATATAAAGACGGCCACAGCCGACCGACTACAGTTGATAACGTACATTGGAAAGACTTAATTGAAGCCGATCCTCGCAAAACTACACGAGAAATTGCTGGTAAAGTCAAGGTCAACTTTCAGCAGTCGTTCGCCATTTAACCCAAATAGGGAAGTCTAAAAAAATAGATGAATGGGTGTCACATGAATTAAATGATAATAAACAAAATCCTCGTATTGAGGTGTCTTCTATGCTCCTTCTGCGCAATAAAAACGACTAATTTCTAGAGGAGAGTGTGATGGGTGATGACAGGTTTATCCTCTACGACAACTGGCGATGGTCAACACAGTGGTTGGATGCCGGAGAACTACACAACCTTTTCAGAAGCAGAAATTGCACCAAAATGGTTATAATACTTGTTTGGTTATCTATGGCCGGTCTCATCCATCACATTTTGCTTGAATCCGGGCGAAACGATTACGGCGGGGAAGTACTGCCGACAAATTTACGAAATGCACCATAAGCGCAAACGTATGTACCCGTGATTGCTCAATAGGAAGGGACCAATTCTAAATGACAATGCTCGCCCGCATGTTGCTCAACAGAGCTGCAGAAGCTGAACAAATTGGGCTACGTGACTCTGCCTAATCCACCATACTCCTCGGACCTCTCGCAAACCGAGTATCACTTTATAAAACATCTGGACAATTCGTGCACGAAAAATGCTTCAAAAGTAGAGATGATGCCGAATGACTTAATCGCTTCCAGAACTCCGGATTTCTATACTCATAGGACGAATAAATTTCATTCTCATTCGCTAAATGTATCTATTCTAATGGTTATTATTTCCATTTATATAGTTTACTATGAAAGGAGTTATGATCTTTGGAAGTTGAACGTAAAAAGAAAACGACATTATTTTACAATTATATATATATATATATATATATATATATACATATATATACATGTTTATATATATATGTGTGTTTATATATACATATATATGTATATATATGTGTGTGTTTATATATATATATATATATACATATATATGTATATATATATATATAATGATTTTTTAAGTTCAAATTTATGTTAAAAATTATCTCAACATGTTGATATCCGTCGCCAACGCAGGCAGCTTTGTATACTTATCATCAACAGAACTTGTACTACTAATAGATTTCTTTGTATTCTAACAAACTAGTAAAGTTGTTCATCTGCGCATATACTTTCGTTTTCAACTGCATCATCGCGACGACTTGATTAAAATCAACGGTTATACTCTTTTGACCTAAGCAAAAATCGTATGTGTGCACAGCATCATAAAATTGCTGATATTTTTTCTAATTGAAATTAATTGACCAATAATTACTTTTCTCTTTTATTTTAAGAGTGAACATCTCTGAAGCACATAGTATATATATATATATATATATATATATACACACACACACACCCACACAATATGTACTTCAGAGATGTTCACTCCGTGCGTAAAATGTAGTAATATGACAATATATTTCTGATAAAACACTACATAAAATTTATGCCATTATCAAAGCACACTTTCCATCTATACGTATATAAATAATATTTGTGTGTATATATATATATATATATATATATATATCTGTATATATATATACAGATATACATATATATGTTTATATCTGTATATATATATATCTGTATATATATATGTGTATATCTGTATATATATGTATGTATATATATATATATATATATATATATATCGGTATATATATGTATACACAGATATATATATATATTATATATATATATATATCGGTATATATATGTATACAGATATATATATATATATATGCATGTATATATATCTATTAGTCCTCGTACGAAAGAGCAGAACACAAAATGTTTTAAATAATAATAATAATAGAATAACAATAACAAAGACTCTCGCTGGCGAGGACTACTATCGACCGTAACCAGTTATACACTCATTTAGAAATTTTCATCTCTATTTTTCTCGTTATTTATTGAATATTTGTTAATGAAACCTATATGAAATATGTTCCATATTAAATTTTTAAGATTTTCTATTCTAAAAGAAGTTTTAAAAAATTAATCTAAAAAAGTATCTAATTATTCATACCTGTATTACAAAGAGAGGGTTGCAAAAATGAGTTTTGTTGTGAGGAGAAATACAAACTGAAACAGAGAGAATATTCAGACCTCTAATAATACAAAAGGGGTAGTTGCAAAAATTAGTTGTGGTGTGAGGAGAAATAAAAACTGAAATAGAGAGGAGAGTTTTAAAATATAATCTTAAAAAGATAAGATACAAGTTAGGAAAGTATTTCATCCAAGGCATTTATTTCATGTAATGTACATTTTTGTGCACTTTAAAAACATGATCTTTCGTCTAGCAATTAATGATATAGATATAAAATTTTCAATTATTTTTTTTGAAAGTGCAACAGAATGTACATCACATAAAATAAATCCAAGGTAATTTTTTTATTCAATTCGAATTAAATTTTTATACCTTACTTTGTAAAATTTATAAAAGCGTACTTTGAAGATAAATAAATTTCAAATTGAATCTTGTACCATTATTTTTAAAACATTTTGTTTAACATTTTTCTTCCTTTTTTAATATTTCAATTCAGATTAACATACCTCTGCTCAAACAAACAATTATTGATCGAAATAAGCACCATGATAATGAACACACTTTTCCCAAACCAAATCAGGTTTGTTTATAACACTAACGTAAAAACCTTGCGTTCTTTTAGCGAGGAAATCGTTTATTGCGTTTTAGATACGGTTTAGGGTTTTTAAGCATTTCTCATGCAGAAAGTTCTCAAAATACTTGAAAAAGTTGATATTCGGTATGTGAGCGTTAGAGGTTGGATGAGTATTGCGCATGAGGGAGTTTCGTAGCCCAATTCGTTCAACTTCTGGAGGGTCGGTTTAGCAAGATACGTTCGGGCATTTTCGTGGAGGAAGCATTGGGCCTTTTCTGTTGACTAATTGTAGGTGTTGTTATCTAAGTTTATTATACATTTCACTCATTTGCTGACAGTACTTCTCCGCTGCAATGGTTTCGCCTCTATTCAAAAACCTGTAATGGATCTGACCGGAAGCAGGCCACCTAACAGTCAGTATTACCTTGTTTTGATGCAACTCCTGCTTCGAGAAACGCCGTGGAGTGTCGTCGGTGTCTAACTCCTGAACTAAGCGTGGCCGGTTCTCGTAAATAAGCCACTATTTACGGCAAGAAACAACCCAGTCGAGAAACCGGTCGTTCTTGTTGCATAAAAAAGAGGTGACCCATTTCAACAGCGTTCCTTTTGGTCTTCGTTCATTTTGTATGGCAACCATTTACTATTTTTCCAATCTTTCTCAACTTGTTGAAAATCATCGTATACTTAAACGTCTAATTCGGAAGCAAGTTATCCAACAGTTTTGTGTGGATTGGCTTAGACTAAGGCTCTTCATTGATCGTTCTCAACATCTGATGGTTGACCAATACGGTCATTATCTTCAAGACTCTCGTCGCCGCCACAAAATTTCTGAAACCACTAATGTGCTATACGTGCACTAATGTTTCCTGGACCAAAGTTTTCGTTAATCTCTCAAGCTGTTCTGGCAACTTTGCGGTATAGCTTTAATTGATATGAGAAACTTTTCCGAATTTGTTTTTACATCTTCTTTTAAACGTCCTAAAAGGAATTGTTTTAAAACTATTTCAAGTACAACTAGATCGACGGAAAAGTGCTATGAAACGATATATAAAGTAAAGTCTTATAATAAAAAATTTATTTATTTTATTTTATTTATTTTTTTTTTATTACATTTTCACCCCAAACAAGGCAAATTGCCACTTTGGTGTAGGGAGCTACTATCAGGGGCAACAACTACTGGGGTACTATGTAGGGATTTGGGCAGCAAGGTGTCGGTTCACGTTACACTTGAACTTCTGCACGTCAGTACTGTTGGGGAAGCAGGGACCTGGAATGGAATTCCAGAGTCTTGCGGTTCTGGGGAAGAAACTATTGGAGTAAAAAGATCTTTTACATCTAGGGACCTCTACAGTGTGGGGGTGGGATCTAGTAGCCTGTCGGGTTTGTCGAGGGTGCTCGCGTCGTGGGGGCACAAGTGATTGCAGTTCGTCAGAGCATTTACCACTAAAATACTTGTAGAAAAGGCAGAGGGATGCAACATTTCGTCGATGGGACAGTCGCTGAAGCTTAGATGCCAGTTCAGGGCCTATCAGGTTTGCGACTCTCTTTTAAACCTTGTCAAGGAGCGAGAGACTAGTAGCAGATGCACCAGCCCAGATGTGTCAGCAATACTCCATACATGGGCGAATGGTGGCCTTATAGAGGTACAGGATACTTTCGGGTGTTAGTAGTTTTCTAGCACGGTAGAGAGAGCCTACCATTCTTGCAGCGGCCCTGGCAATGCCTTCAATGTAATTGTTCCAACTCATGTTTCCTGTTAACGTTAGGCCAAGGAGTTTGAAAGATGGACTCTCAGATAAAGAGTCGTTGGCCATTGCTATGGGTGGTAGAGAGGGTTTCTTGTAATTATTGAATGAAACTAGTTTAGTCTTGGCAGCATATCATTTGAAATCAAAATTAAAATCCCGTTAGAACTTTCTTTCCGAACTTATTATGCACATATACCTCAATTGCATATATATATATATAAGTACATACATATATAAACATATATATACATATATACATATATATATATATATATCCATATACATATACTGCGTGTCTATACATACATACATATATATATATATATTATGATTATAACGTCTTGCCAGATGAGTGTCACTCCCCCAGACACTTAAACTCTATGAGCCCAAATGCCTGAAGGAGTATCTATACACAGATGATGTTAAAGTCTTAGCTTTGTACGACAGCTAAATAACTCTCTCGGTTAAAAATGTTCCGATCCAGCAAAAAGCAAGAGCAAGATAGCCAGCAGCAAATTAAACTGCATACCAACTTAATGCGGGTACTGGTCTCCCGCTTTATGGTTTTTAAATTAGAGATTTGCTTCTACTACTAAGATTGCCTTCACCACGGCTTACGAGAGTCCTCTCAACCCCAACACATATATACATACACACAAATATACACGGTGCTAGTTGGCCGTTAAGCCCGAAAAAAGGTTCATTCGCCCTTTGAAAGGTCTTGCTTTTAATCTTTCCGGGAGACTAGCCGCCCTCCTCACCAGACAAGTCTGGTGAGGGAATCAGTTAAGTCGCCGGTGACCAGACCATACAGCAGGGAGTACTGGGTTGCATGGTACCAGTAGCATATGACATGACCTGACAATATATATATATATATATATATATATATATATATATATATATATATGCACACATATATATGCATACATCATATACATATATACATACATATGCAAATATATACAGATACATGTATATATACATATATACACTTATATATACATAATATATAAATATATACACATATATACATATCTATATACATATATACATATCTATATGCATCTATATGTACACGTATATATACACATATATATACCCACATATATACATATATATACACATATATACATATGTATATACACACATATATACATATATATACACATATATACATTTACAAATATGCATGTATATATACATATATGTACATATATATAAATATATCCATATATATATATATACATATACGTATACCTATATACACATGCATATATATAGATATACATGTATATATATACATATATATATACACATATACATATATATATACATACATATACATGTATATATACATATATCTACATATATATATATACACATATACATATGTGTACATGTATAATTATATATGCGCACACACAAACATATATATGTAGTGTAATGATACAAACGAATTATATAGAGAGAGATGTTTAAATAGCGTATTCATTTTACATATATACATGTACATTTAAATATACTTATCGAGTGAAAGACTGAAAAAGAGGGAAATAAGTTAAAGATATTCACTAATCAAACACATATTTCAATATGTCATGACTCATCAGTGTGGCAATAATTTTTTTTATATAATCTGAGATACGCATTAGGATTCTTTCTACAGAAGTACAGAGTATTTATAAATAAAATATTTCCACTTGTTTAGAAATATTTTTAGCGTATTTATTATTGTATAAAAAGTTAAGAAAGCAGTAAACGGTGTTCATTTTTTTTTTTTTTATTAAAACGATATTATTGGATTTTACATTATTAGTGACCGAGGAAGAGAGTCACTCCTTTATTCTATTAAGAATATACTAGAAGAGAACCGACGTTGCCCGGGAGTGTATGATGGGCAGCGAATGTTTAACACTCCCATAATTTTATTATCCTCAAAATCGGTAAATTCGCCCATTTTTCAATTAAATAGATTTATCTTCTGCTCTATTGTTGACCCACCATTATACACAGGGAGGATACTGTACATTATATCCTCGCAACAACTGCGATGTTAGTCTGTTTAAAGTGGTTACTTTAGTCAACATCGCCTGTTCCTTCTTTCATCTTTTTATTTCAATTATCGATACTTATCGAAGACATTCCGACATAAAACTTATCTAGAACACTGTAAGATAAGTAAAATAAATTTGTGTGAAAATTAAAAAAAAAAAACGTCGTATCTTTTTAGTAGTCCACTGAGAGGCGCCCTCCACACACACACACACACACACACACACACACACACACACACACACACACACACATACAAAGTTTATGTTAAATAAATACTTACAGGTCGCTCGGCGTTATCAAGTCGTAAAATTCGCAGAAATATATTTTAATTCGTAGAGAAAATAAGACATGCGCATGCGAGTAGTATACATTTTTTTCTAAACAGTTAATTTTTTGTTAATAAATATGTACTCGAACTAAATGCTGTGTGAGGTACGATAACCATTAGACCACCTTGATACGTCCTTCATAAAGTGTTTTAAAATCTACTTAATCTTAACACAAGGGATCTGCCATGTGAGCCATTAAGTTCACAAACAAAAAAATCCGATGCCTCCCACGTACGAATGTTTCAAATTTAA
>NC_136504.1:95679630-95697130 GCF_053919585.1 Euprymna scolopes | reverse complement strand
TTTGGAGGTGTGTGTTGAGCCAAAAAAAAAGTGGTAGTAGGAAGGCAGGCTCGAATCCGTACCTGGAAGGAGGAAAAGATCGGGAAAAATAACCTGACGTCTTCGTTTTTACGAACACAGCCAAGCGGAAAGTGACGTAGGTTTAAATTAAGGCTAGCCAATCGATGAATTTCGAAAATATCGGCGAAAAAAGCGAGCCCTCCCTGTGGAAAAGTGCCCGGTTGAGAGCGAAGAAATTAATGTTTTTAGCCGATTTTTCGGTATTTGTTGTCTGTACGGTCGAGCTTCAAAACGATATTGATCTTGGTAAAATCTGTCGCCTCTGTCGAAAGTGTTTGGCAGACATGCAAACATACTTACATTTATATATTGGTAACTAAAAACTTTCGACCCAACCCGATGTAAAAAGCTTGCTCTATTTCTGAATAAACTTTATGGAAAATTTCAAATGTTTATACCAGAAATTGTTTGAGTAATTTGGTAGAGACCGCAGAGGTCAATTTTTAAAAAAAGTTTACCTCTATTTTGATCCCTTAAAATTTATTGTTTTTGGCTGAAATCAAGTTATTAAGTTAGATTTATGCCCAAGGAACCTATATCTAAAATTTCAAGTGTTTAGACCCAAAATTGTCGGAGGAGTTTGGTAGAGTTCTCAAAGGTCAAATCTTTGAACTTTGACCCATTAACAGCCAAAATTCTGCCCGAAAACCGATCATATTGATTTTCCCAAAGGTCAGTACCCTGTATATCAAATTTCGAGTCTGTAGACCGACAAATTACAGATTTATTGTGTCCTGAAATGTACACAGACAAACACACACGTAGAGAGCCACTTTCACTTTTATAGATATACTAGCATTTCAGCCCGGTGTTGCCAGGCTGTTTGGAGACGTGTGCTGAGCAATAAAAGAAAAAACGGCCAATTTTTTTTAACTTTGACCCCTATTATAACCCCTTAACATTTGTTTTGAGATCAAATCAAGTTACTAAGGTAGATACATATCTTAGGTACCTATATCTAAAATTTCAAGTGTTTAGATCCCAAATTGTCGGTGGAGTTTGGTAGAGTTCTCAAAGGTAAAATTGTTGAGATTTGACCGCTTTATAGCCAAATTTCTGTCCGAAAACCAATCACATAGATGTTCCCAAATCTCAGTACATGGTATATCAAATTTAGAGTCTGTAGACTAAAAATGACAGAGTTATTGCGTAGGGAAATGTACACAAACAGACACCCACGCAGACAGAGAGACACTTTTACTTTTTATAGATATGCTAGCATGGGTGGCCGGCGTTTCCTGGGTGTTTGGATTTGTATGCTGAGCAAAAAAAAAGAAAAAAAGAAAAACAACGGTCCATTTTTTTTAACTTTGACCACTATTATGTCCCCTTTAAATTTATTGTTTTGGGCTCAAATTAAGTTATTAAGTAAGGTACATGTCCAAGGAACCTATATCTAAAATTTCAAGTGTTTAGATCCCAAATTGTCGGAGGCGTTTGGTAGTGATCTCAAAGGTAAAATTTCTGGCTGACAACCAATCATATAGATTTTCACACATCTCAGTAGCCTGTATATCAAATATAGAGTCTGTAGACTTAGATTTCCATAGTTATTGCGCAAAGAAATACACAGACACACAGATACATAGACATGTTAACTTTTATAGATAGATAAATAGATAGATAGATAGACTAATAGATTAAACAAAAATATATAGGTATACATGAATATATATGGAAACAATTTTTAGTTTACTGTATAGATTTTAGCCAATATTATGCAGGTATAAATCGTGTAGAATATCTGCATGAATATAATTACACGTAATAGTTAACTTTAGATGATCATCCCATAAGAAAACCGAGAAAAACTAATAGGGAATTAATTAAAACGAATGTTTAAAAGAATATGCAAATTAGCTAAATCTATTGCTAGTGAATGCAATTCCACAACAAAAATTGTATTTTCTTTTTAAATAAATAGAAAAGAGAGGTTTTAGCATGAATATCAATACACACAAAAGAAAAACGAATTTATAGGAGTATATATAGAAGATAGATAGATAGATAGATAGATAACCTGTCGTAAAGTAACATTATTTAGTTCTGATTTCCGTGATCTACTGTAGTGTAATGAGTCATATATATATACTTAACAAAGAGTTCGTCCGCACCGCGATACACCATAGCATTCCTCCCATACCACAAAAAAATTATATATACATATAATATTTTTAAAATTCTAGATTTCATGCATATTTCTCTTTTTTTCAAATGTATTTATTATTATTGTTCTTCGTCTGTTCCACAATAAATCATTTTAACTTTTTTTTCTTGTCCACTATAGTTAATGCATTTTAGTTATTTATTTTTGTATATACTATTTTTTTCCTTTTATTGAATAGGACGGTGTTCACAGTGTACTTAATTTACCTCCCTGTAGGCCAGACTCGTAACTCTTTAACTAATACCTGCATTTCCTTCTCCTCTTTATGTAGAACTGCTACCTGTCACTTGACTTTGGTTCACCCTTTCCTGTGGAATTTCATGTACCTCTGCCTTACTTCTGGTATAGTTCCTTGGGTTTCCTCTGAACCCTCCTGTTTTCTCTCTATTACTCTTCTAGTTACTAACACTATAACTATCAGCACGCTTGTTTCAGCCAAGCTACTGACTACTAATACCCATACAGGAATTTCTCTCCTTTTCTCTTTTTCCATTTCTACTCTAGTGCTTCCAACGGCCTTTTGATTAGGGGTTTCTTCCATATTTCCCAGTTCACGTGGGATCCTATCTGTCTAAAAATTCTGGAATCATGTCATTAATGGGGGGCATGCTGTTAAGAGAGAGAGAGAGAGAGAGAGAAAGAGAGAGAGAGAGGAAGAGGTGAGTTATAGTGTAGACACGTTGACCGGAAGTCAAGATCAGTTGATTGGACTGCGTGTGAGTCATGTGATCAGGTTAGCTGAATCGTTGAGATTTGGTTGGGACTTGAACAATAGCGGACGGCTTTGCTGTTCTCTCCTCCCCTTCGGGGGGGGGGGGGACGAACGCTAACGTGTGTAGAACAGAACAACACAAGCCAAAATTCACTTTCCATTCCTTTCTGCAAAACATTTGGAAGGTGAATAACAAAAACTATAGAACCGATTTCTTGTCTTGGAGTGAAATAATTCTTCGTCCCCAAACACAGGAATCAAGTCTCCCTCTCCATTATTAGAGATGACGCAACAAACACTCAACCCTTTATTATAGAGACAATATAACAATACTGTGGAAACAGACATATTTATGAGTGCGACATGTAGCTGTTCCACTCCTCTAAATTTGTAGGTACCGTTTACTTGTGCATCCAGCATCATATAGTCACTATATGCTACACATCTTCTGTCTATACGATTAGTAGCCATCCGCGCTTCTGCAACAATCCGGCTCCGATTATTACTCCCGCATAATACCCTAAAATCTATATCTCGATCAGTCGCCACCATCCAAGACCCCTGACCCAACCTCATCGCCATAGGGAGTCGAATCTTTGTGTGAACTGTCACTTGGCAGTTCATTTGGATTTCTGCCGTCTTGCGACGAAACAACGACACCTCACAGGAGCTTCTAGAGCTGGCAGTGTAGACAGGGCCGGAGACCTCACACACACTTCTCAAGTTTTCGCCACAACGGGCCGCCTCATCATGATTCAAAAGTATATATTCAGTTCCAGCCCCACTCTCTGCTATCATCTCCGCCTCCATTTTAAATTTGGCGGCCAGTTTAGATTCTCTCCTTATCCCTGGACGGGTGAGCAAGGGAAGCGGAAAATTAATTATTCTATAAAGTATATAGGAGTTATCCCTATCCAACAACGGAACTTCTACAACAATTATTATTGACCTTTTATCAAACAGTGTTGAACAACTAATGGTTTCTGTAATAATGCCAGATATCCTTATCTGGCTCACTCGCTAATTTGAACTTATCTGGGAGTGCTTGAGATACGCTCCTCAGCAGCAGCATCAAATTATGCGTAGCTATTATGCTTGGTGACAAATGCCCCAAAGACAGCAGATTGAGCTTTACAACTCTAGATGATTTAGTGACAAGTGAACGTCTAAAAAATAGTTCCTCAACTTGTCAACCAACATCTTATTATCCAATATCCATGGATAAGGATTTCTAGACGCGATACCCGTCTGCCTAGACCTTTTGTTTCATTCGCCACCGATGGCACAATGCTCCTCAGACCCTCAATAAGTCCATTTATCTTTTCTCTATTGTCTCTTACCTCATGTCTTGTTAGGTTTACTATTGAGATTCTAACTTTCACTACGTGTAGCATGTGAGCCTGAGTTTTATCTAATTTCTTCAATGCTTCTTGTACTACTTTTATATCTTTTTCCGATGTTATTCCGAAAAGGTAACTTAACGCGTCCGCTACAAATGGCAGTATGGCTCTTTTCGATCTTCCTTTCATTGAGCGATAATCCTTATATTTATTTAGAAATTCGTGTCGTTTCCTTTTAACTTCTACAAATTCCCCATTTACATTACTAACTAGCGCTTCGAAGGTGGTATCTCCCAGGAATTATTGATGGAACTCTTCCTTGGCCCCGGTTTGAACGTCCTTGAATGCCCTCCTCCCGGAACTTGAAGGCTCGATCATATGGGTTAATCTTAAGAGTCAACCCCTTCAAAATGGATATTCAACTTTGGTCGAGGATTTCTACATCTCATATTACCTGGAAGCACAGCGACTCTCTGATGCTGTATTTTACAGCTAGCTTCTTGATGCAAGAAAGATAGCAAGCGTTTTATTACAATCTGAATTATATGAAAAAAAATTGCTCGAAAAGATGTGAGTAAAGATTTCGTTGTAGCAATAATTCTGCATTATTTTTATCAGTTTATTCAATAATACTCGATCTTGCTTTTAGAAAGACGTGTAAATGCAAAAATATAAACTGATTTGGCAATCTTGAAGTTGTGTGATTAAATGATATATATATATATATATATATATATATATATATATATATATATATATATATATATAGTGATAATCAGCGTACATTGGTCAAGGGAAACATGTCGGTCATCTTTAGTAGTGAAAATTTGGTAAATTGGATTACTTAAGGGGAGGGCTCATCAAGTATTTGTTCCCGTTGGACTTGAAGATGACCATATTTTAGTCAGTTGGAAAGCAGGAAAACAGAACAGAGTTCCGAGGGCGTGCGGTTCTAAGAAAGAAACTTTATACATGGAATCTATGTTAAGGATTTGGCACAGATAAAGAGTGGCGGAAATTATTGATAGTGGTGTCAGCTAAACGGTGTTTTTTGTGAAGGTCAGGCGAGGGGGACCATAGAATGGAGCTCAGGTGAGCACTTGCCATTAAAACAACGATAAAGCAGAGACAGGTTCGCGACGTTTATTCTGTGGGAAAGAAATTTCAGGGAAGGGGCGTTCTTTGCTAAGCAAGGAAGTCTATTTTTAACTCCGTCAAAATATATAATCTCAACATTTTCAATTATGAAATTGTCACTATAAACTTGTTTATCAACATTCAAGTGAATCTCTTAACTAATTCATATGTTTAGATTATTCGCACTGTTTTTTTTTTTCATTGAGTGTTATTCTCAAAGCATTTCTGTCGATAATCTCTCAGACCTTCTTCAGGTGCATCTCGTCGCGATCACTGTTTCATAATAAAAGGTAAAATTGTTCCAAATGACACTATTCTGAAGGTTAAAACTTCAAACCTTAGCGTATGATGCTATGTATACAACTACAAATAACAATACAATTACAATAATACAATACCAATAACAATACAATTACAATAATACAATTAAAATGGCATTTTCTATGAGACCAAAGCTAATGGAACAAGAACATGCTACACCCGTAGATAAAATAAAACGTTGGGTTCGAAATACGCACATATTCGCGAGTTCGATAAAAAAAGATTCCCGAATTCGAACAGATGCACAAGAAAGCGGGAGGGTACATCGGTGGAAACGTTGTGAGAATAGAACTAAAGATAAAAACAAGAGTAAGAATAATCTAAATAACCTAACTGATTAATATTTTACTAAAAATTCCAGAAAGATACCCTCAAATCAATGTGTTGCTTTATAATGTACTGGGGTGGTACTATTTTGCTTTCAAATAAAAGAAACTTTTAGTCGAAGTCTACCTTTTATATTTTTCTATTATTTCTTTTTAATCTTAATTTAATTATATTGAATTCATCCCCTTTCATATTTTTATGTATTCATTAATTTACTGACTTTTCTTCTCATCTTCTAGTTGTTGGTTCACAAAGTTTTGGCCAACTATTCCTGTCCTACGTTAAAACTCTTTTATTACGCCTCTCTACGGAATCATTTCCTTTACCCAGAGTACTTTCTATGTTGCCCTAAATATACATCCCAATATCCATCGGTAACATTTCAATAATTAAGGATGTTAAAAATAACGTACATAGTATTGACCGTAAAGTATACGCAGCGTTTTTTTTTTTCAAAATATTCACCTTATCTATAATATACAGCACACCTGTCTGTTTAAATGGATGTATGTATTCATGCATGCATGCATGCTTAAATGTCTGCCTAAAATTTTCGACAGAGGCGACGAGTTTTCAGGAGATTAGTATCATTTTGACAACATACCCTTAGGATGACAAATAACGAAAAATTGGCCAAAAACATTAAAATCTTCATCCTCCACTGGGCACTTTTCTACTAAGCATAGTCGTTTTTTTTTTCGCCGATATTTTCGGAGGTCATCCCCTCTTTTCGATTTACTACCCTTGACTTAAAACTTCGCCACTTCCGGTTTAGCGATGGGCGCAACTGCCTTCCTACGACCACTTTTTTTTCTTTTGCTAAACACACACCTCCAAACACCCGGACAACGCCTGCCACCTAGACTAGTACTAAACAAATCTTAAGATTTTCGTGCATACAAACACATTTCCTAGTTTAAATGAAGAAAACGACTTACAACTTTCTGACTATTTTGTTTTTACTTTTTTCTCCACAGAAAACAATCAACGCTTGTTAAAACAATCATCTCAAATTTCCTTTCAAACTATAGGCCTTCACTGAAGACAAAACGCTGTTTTATTGAAATAACAACGGTTTGATCCAATTAACATACGTCCAGATTTTCTAACGCAATACGCATATTCCATATTTGTCACCAACACGGCGACTTTCTCCACAGTAACTTGCCGGGGAATATTGCGAAAATGAGTAATTTAAAAAAGAAATATCGTGTATGATTTGATACGTAAACGATTGGGATGTTTTTTAATGAACATATTTTTCGTGATTAATTTTGTACGTCGACGACGAACTGACATAAATAAATGCGGCGAATTTAAATAAGAATGCACGATCTTCCTATAAGCCACTTTTATGCGACCGACTGTACCAGTCCGACTTCTTGACACATGTATGTAAAAGGTATTAATCATCATTTTCGTAGCAATCAGTGAGAACCTGATTGAATATCGCGCCCAGAAAATACGGTTAAAGTGTAGTGTAAGGCTGTTTAGAGGCATTACCTATTGTCGATTTTTATCTGTAATTGGATGTTTTGAAATTAATTTTAGATTTGAAATAGTTGTTTCGGACAGGTCTTAACATTAGCTTGGGGATGTACGAAATAGCTTCATAAAATATCCATATGTTTAGACTCTGAGATATTGTAAATTAAGCGCTGTGCATTTGTAGGGTGGGCATAACTTAAAACTTTGACGTGCACTGGAATTTTTCAGCAAGTTCGTTACCCACTATGGCAAAGAGCACAATGTAACGGTTGAAAAATTCTAAGGATTCCTTCTTGGAACAAAACAGAGTTTTTCAACGAGCGTATGTCATTTGGACATTAACATAATCAAAATAATAGGAAATAATATTTAATATGTCATTTTAATTAGCGTAATTTTCTCTGCTGTGCGATTTTTACACGCGAGTACAGTAGGAAATAAAATAGCGAACAAACGTGTATACATATATATATATATATATACATATATATATGTATATATACACACGTTTGTTTGCTATGTGTGTGTGTGTTTGCTATTTTAGAGGAGTACTACAAATATATATGTATATATATACATATATATATTATTACAATAACATTAAATAGCAAACATACGTATATATATATATATATATGTATATGTGTGTGTGTTTGCTATTTTAGAGGAGTCCTACAAATATATATATATATATATATATATTATTATTATTTTATTATTACAATAACAATAAATAGCAAATATACGTTTATATATATATATGAGTATGTGTGTGTTTGCTATTGTAGAGGAGTACTACATATATATATATATATATATATATATATATATATTATTATTATTATTATTATTACAATAACAAGTTTTTAATACCTATAGGCACGTGCGTTTCATACTTCCTAGAATCATCAGTCCAGGGTGACACGATTACTATCGGTAGGCATAATCGAACCCGGTCACGAAGCCATCTCTGACTTCATTAGCAAGGAACAAAAGTCACGGCCTCTCTCCCTCGCTAGAGATATCTTTGAAACTAACATGTATTTTGTAAACATCGTAACATCCGGCCGTAATGATCTTCGCATGCGACCTTAGGTGACCAACTTTATATTTCACCTTTAAATTGCTCAACAATAAGAACTGAGTTTCTTAAAGGGGCTGACACATACACACACATACACACATATACATTCATCAATACAATGAATAAGGCACCCATATATATGCATATGTATGAATACAGCTTTCATTATTTACATAAAGTTTCATATATATTTTTCATTATTTACTATAAAAGTGTTCAATAATTAACAGAGTTAAGTAGGTTTTTTTTTTAAATATAAATAGTAGCTACGTAAAGATTTTAAATATGTATAACTCTTAAGCTTTACAAAATTTTTCACGTTTCATTTTCGTGAGGATTCGATGTTGGCATAATACTAATAATTAATAAACAAATACGTAAAGAATAATCTAATATAAAATGAAATATAAATAAAAACATTCGAATAAAATCTAATTAAGTTACCAACACAAAGAAAAATCATATCCGATTTTCACCAAAAGTGAAAAATAGGGTGAATTTGAGGTCAGGCGAATCCTTCCTTGATACACGCATGCTAATAGCCTCGATGAATAGATGTGTGCAAAACAAAGAATCTGATCTTTATGTAAAATTTCAAATGTTTGGACCTAAAATTGGCTTAATAATTTGCTAGAGACCGCAAAGGAAACTATTTTGAACTTTGACCTTTTGGAAGCTAAATTTTCACCACAAAAAAAACGATTAAAAAGCTTGCCCTATGTCTGAATACCCTTTTATGGAAAATTGCAAATGTTTAAACCAAAAATTGACCAAAAATTTGGTAAAGACACTAGAGGTCAACTTTAAAAAAAAAAATTATCACAATTATGGTCCCTTCACATTTATTCTTTTGGGCTCAAATCGAATTAGAAAGTTAGACCCATGTCCAAGTAATCTCTCTCTAAAATTGCGAGTGTTTAGATCCAATATTGGCGGAAGAGTTTTGTAGAGTTTTCAAAGTTCAAATCGTTGAACTTTGTCCCTGGCCGAAACTAGTTCAAAAAGATTTCTCCAAATCTCAATACTACTTATGTCAAATCTCGAGTCTGGAGACCGAAAATTGACAGAGGTTTTAGGTAGTAAAACGTACACAGACAGACAGGCAGGCATTTTCATTTATATATATATATATATATATATATATATATATATATATATATATATATACTTACATGGGTGCCCGGCGTTGCCCGGGTATTTGAAGATGTATGTTGAGCAAAAAAAAAAAAGTGGTCAATTTTTTAAATTTTGACCCCTATTATAACCCCTTACAATTTATTGTTTGGGGCTCAAATCGAATTATTAAGTTAGATCCATGCCCAATGAACCTATATCTAAAATTTCAAGTGTTTAGACCCCAAAATCGTCGGAGGAGTTTGGTAGAGTTCTCAAAGATCAACTCGTTGAACTTTGACCCCTTAATCGCCAAATTTCTGGGCGAAAACCGATCACATTGATTTTCCCAAATCTCAGTACCCTGTATATCAAATTTCAAGTCGGTAGACCTAAAATTGTCAGAGTTATTATGTAGGGAAATGTACACACACAGACACAAAGATACACACAGAGGCAGTCAGACACTTTCACTTATATATATATATATATATATATATATATATATATATATATATATATATATATATATATATAACACTTCACCAACCTCGGAAGGAATATTCGCCATGGCATGTAAACAACAGTATTTTTCTCGTAAAAGTCTTGTTATGAATCGAAACAAATAATTTAACTTTAATATCAGTATATTTATGTTTTCACAGAGGTGCTGCACTTTTTTGCTTTTAACCGTTATTTTTTTTTTATTTTATTTTTGTTTGGAATTTCGCATTTTAACAATCCTTACTATAAACAGTGAACTTTTTATTCATCGTCTACTGCATCGGACATCTAAATCTTATACTTCACCAACATGTAAATAAAGATTCTGTTATGACTCGAAATATCGAATTCAATTTTAATCAATAATATGTTTATTTTTTAAATAGATTCTGCGCTTGTGTGGCTTTAAACTGAATTTTACACACACACACACACACATATATATGCATATACATGTGTTTGTTGTGTGTATGTGTGTGTGTGTGAGAGAGAGAGAGAGAGAGTTAATTAATATACATAATGGCTTCCGCTATTCATCCCCTTTCGGAAATTTGATTTATATGTTATTATTGTTGTTGTCGTTGTTATTATAATGTGCTTTTCCTTTAATTGTACCTATTTACTATGCCTCCCCACGGGACAGAGTTAGACACCAGGGTCGTTTTTTAACGTGGAGAAAAGGTACAAAAATAAAAATTGTCTCAGTCGTGAAGGATTTCTCCTCCACCGAAAGAGAACAAGAAATAGAAGTACAGCATCTGAATAACAGATACTACACTTTGATCTTGTCCCGAAACTGACAATATGCAGCAGTGTTTTTTGCTATTTTCTAGCACTCTTTGCCTATTTCAGTAATTATTGTCAAACATTTGTCCTTATCGCAACCGCAGGTTACTAGATGAATTTCTCGTTACCGACGATCATTGGTCTTCTCGGTAAGTCTCATTTATTTTCCAGCATTATTGGTACACATTTTGTATCGATTAGATAACCATTTCCTTTCCTCTCTCTATGCATCCACCATAACCATTTATTACAATACTGTTTAGTACAAGTACCTCCGCGTGTGCTTGATTTTTTTTTTTAGGAGAGGGGGTAAGACTATTGAGTTTCTGGCAGATGTAGTTTCCTGAGCTTGTACGATGTCATTTCTATTTCAACTTAATCTGCGGGTGGTTAGCAGCTGTGGTTTATGTACATTTGAGGGTTTTTTTTTTTAAAAACATAATTTCGTTTTTCCTCGCCACTGCTGTTCGCTGTATCTTTTTTCTGCGGTTTCCAAGTTTTTCTTTCTACTATTATTAGCATTATATGCATGTTTTTTTACATATTTCTTTTAGTTTTCTGGCGCGTTGCATATATTTCTCGATTTTCACATATGATTTGTTAGGATGACAAAATCTATGGCGTATAAGATTATTTTTCTTCTTTGTTTTTATGTTGCACGATCTATAATATCTTTTTTGCACCCTTTTGCTTGAAGGATTTAATGGATTTCCTTTTCCAATACTGCTTCCGGTTTGTGTACGCATCATTTGGCTTCATGTTCATAGTTTCTAGTTCATTACTTTACAGTCGTGTTTTTCATATATATATTATCTTTTGGATGTGTTTGGTTATATGTACTTATGATAGGATTCACCGGTTTCTCCTTTTACCAGAGAGTTTAAATTTACTGGTGTCATGGTCATTTGTGATTTGTAATAATTTTGTTTGCTCTGCAGCATTCAGTAGTGATTCTGTTTCTCTGTTTAAGCGTTTTTCTCGTTTCAAAATTCTGAGGGTTTTTTCTTCTTATTTCTGTTGTTCTATTTTTTAAAATTCAATTTTCCCCCTAAACAAGGCACAGCGTCACTTTGAAGTTGGTGACTTCTATAATTCGTAGGGATATTATGAAGGACGATTAGCAGCAAGATGTATGTTGAACTTCTGCATGTCAGTGCAGTTGGCAAAGCAGAATCCTGGAACGCAGTCCCAAAGTCTATAAGTTCTGGGGAAGAAACTATTAGAGTAAAAGGCTTTTTAGCACGTAGAAATCTCTACTGTGTAGGGATGGGATTTAGTCGCTTGTCGGGTTTGTCGGGAGTATTTTCGCAGAGGGGTACAAGTGCGTGTAGTACGTCAGAGCATTTATCATTAAAATACTTGGAGAACAGCAGAGGGATGCAACATAACAGAACTTCATTTTAGATGACAGTTTAGGACCTATCATGTTGGCGACTCTCTTTTGGACCCTGTCTAGGAGTGCGAGACTAGAAGCAGATGCACCAGCTCAAATGTGCCAACCATACTCCAGACATGGACGAATGGTGGCCTTATAGAGGTACAGTACAATTTTAGGCGTAGGTAGATTTCTAGCATGGTAGAGAGAGCCCAACTTCTTCGCAGTGGCCTTCTCTTCTTTATCTCATAAAAGATCACTGTAGCAGCTTCACTTGCACCTTTTTATTTGTGTCGTATTTTTTGTTATTTGTTTTGATGTTTTTTATATTGTTCTTTTGCAGCGATTAATAGTGTGTCCATACTTTGTGTTATATCTTTCTTCTATTTATTTTTATGTTATCTACAGTTATTTCCTCCTCTGCTTTTTACGTAGCGTAGGTTAATATCCCATTTCGGCTCAGTGTAACTGAATTTCAGTACACTAATCTCCTTTCAATGATTGTTTCAGCTCAATTTCCCAAAAGCCATTTACAATTGATTCCGCGCTAATTACAAATATCAGTTTTCTCTGGAATCTGAGTAGCAATATGATTTCCCCCAGCACTCCAATACTCACCGTGCCCTTCCAGTCGAGATCTGATAAATACTCTTTATCTTCGCTTTTAGCATCTTCTCTCATTATTCACAACTATGTGGTTTAACCACATTAACATAGGACTTCTCGTTAGATCACTGAAGTGAATTGACGTTGAGCCTGACCAGTAGTAGACGGATAACTATTTGAGAAACCATAGCGCGTTATGCTAACTCCGCTGAACGGGATATGTACGAGATTAGGGAGGGCATATGATATCGATATTTTCTTGAAATTTCCTCTATCACAGTAAAATGACTCAGCCCAAGCAGAGCGAAAACGATATCAGGTAGTGGTATGCTTGTAGCTAATATCAGAATTGGTTGTGGCAATAAAATCATCCGGGGTAATCACTAGTGTGTGTAAAGTGGAGAGGTTTAATAATAATAATAATAATAATAATAATAATAATAATAATAATAATAAAGGGCCGAGAAGGGTAAATAAGGACTGAAAGCCCCCGAAGAGCGATCGCCAACCAGACCTCGGCTGGACAAGCGCAAAGAGAACAAGGACCTTGGGGAGGCTGAGTGCCACTCAAATTCCAGTATAAACCAATGGCCACTACCAGCGAGAAATCAATGGTAAGCGGATGTTGTGATGATGCAAATTTATTTGCAAATGCTATCGAAGGAGGTGGAGAGAGCTGGACGTCTGGTTTCCAATCGTATCATTTGTTGACTTGTGTGAAAGCTCCATGTGAGCTAATAATAATGATAATAATAATAATAATAATAATAATAATAATAATAATAATAATTCCATGTTTCATTCATAATCACCAATACACAACACCACCACTCGTGTCTTTTTTTCCATAATTGCATTAATAGCAATATAATAATTTAATAAGTATAAGAGAATCCCTCGTAAAAGTACAACGCGTTAAGCAATAATATTGTTGTATCTACAATTATATAAATGCAACTTTGTCTGTGTGTGTGTGAGTTCGTTCCTTATAGACTCCGAAACGGCTCAACATATTTCCTTTAAAATTTAGAGAATTTTAATGTATAAGTATGAGAGTTATCGTAGTAAAGTTTAGTCTCATAATACCCCCGATAATTACCGATAATCGATAATGGAAACTGTTATTCTAATTGATCTATTATCAGTGAATCCATTTTTCCAATATCGTCGCTTAGCAAAAGTGATCAAGCAATGGGCACTGAGAGTTCTACCGTGGGTAAGTTGATAGCGTGTCTGATTTATGTTTGTTTGTTTGTTTTTTTTTGCATGGCCTGGTCCGTGGGTTCAAACCCCGCACGTAAATTTCTGAATGTTTTTTTTTCGTTAGCTGGAAAAAAGTTTATCTATGTATTAATACGATAGCGCGTGTGTTATTTTTTGTGTCACGCTTACATTTCGGTCGTTTAATTGTTATGTACTTCCATTTCTTGTCATAAATAATTTTACTAAGATTTGTTAATAAGTTTTATTTTGGTTTCAATTATAACTGATGGCACTCCACTAATCTATATTGTTTATATAAATATTTTTTATCAAGATTTCTTCATTATATACATATATATACATATATATATGTATATGTGTGTATATATACATATATATACATATATATACATATTTATATATACATATATATATATACATATACATATACATATATATATACATATATATGCATATACATATATATACATATATATGCATATACATATATATACATATATATGCATATACATATATATGCATATACATATATATACATATATATGCATATACATATATATACATATATATGCATATACATATATATACATATATATGCATATACATATATATACATATATATATATGCATAGACATACATATACATATATATGCATATATATATATATATATATATATACATATATATATATATATATATAGGCAATCACTGTAAATACTTTCTCCCATGTGTACTTCTGAATAAACGGGAACTTCAATAAAGAAATCTGCTTTTCGAGAAGTACACGTCTATGGAACCAAATACAATGGTACTGCTTACCAACTAACTTCGACATGATAGGTCACCTAATCAACGCATTAAACGTTATTTCTGGTCTGCCTTTATACTTTAAAAACCGATGCCTCATTAGTACATACAAGAAAGTAAAAAAAACAAAACTTCTGTGATATTTGACTCGCGTATTCCTGATTCAAATAATCTCACTCGAATTCAGTAGGTGACCCAACGGTTCACACATTTTTCTTAATGCCTTCTTGAAGCTACGTACAAAATAACCAGTGATGCAAAGGTTACACAATCTACAACTTCACAATCTCAGCATCAGCATAGAAAAACCGTATTTTGCGTGTGTTACGATTACTTACCGCGACCCTATTTAATAGTAGCATAAATATGTACACACAGCACCACACACGCACGGACAAGCGAACACACGCACGTAAAAGATTGGTAGTAGCGTTAAGGTTCGATTATAAAATCACAGCCGGTAAATGAACGAACATGGTAAAGTTCTATGGAAAGTAAAATTCGAATCCACTTAAACTTCCAAACAATCTATCATTGAAGCTAAATAATGACTTAGTAGCTGGGTTCGGATCTCAACTTTACACTATCATTTTTACAAATGGGTCTTCCAAGGACCCGATGCACTTAGAAAAATCAATTGTAAAAGTGATATTCTCCTGAACGTTTAATGTTCAATTCTCAGTGTGGGCGACCGAAAAATACAATTACAAAGTAGTTAGAATCTCTATCTATCATGGCTGACGGAACGAGAGCATGCCACTCACTGTGAAATAAATAAAGGATTCCGTTCGAAATTCCGTCCAAATTCCCAAGTCCGGTAGAAACATGCCCGAGTTCGACAAGATACCCCCATCGAAGGTCGGAGGTTACATCGTAGAACGTCGTGAAAATGACACTCAAAATGAGAACATTAGTTAAAAGAATCAAAATAAATCAATAACCATTCTTCGTCTAAAAAAAATTCAGACACGTAATTTATCACTGACAGCTAAAAGGTGACTGTGCAGCTTTTTTAGATCACCAGACTTGTAGCAATGGTCAATTACCATTAGATAGATATATGTATTCGATTCTTGAAATTGGGAAGGGGAATATGATTGAGTAATGGAAGTGGGTGGGGTGGAGATTGAGAACTTATAAATATACAGCTTCAATGTTCTTGTGATTATTATTATTATTATCATTATTATTATTATTATCATTATTATTATTATTATTATTATTATTATTATTATTATTATTTAGAAGTAATAGCAGCAATGTTATAGTGTTATAATTATGCCCTCTTTTCCGACGAACCTACTATGATAAATGTACTTCATGTAATGTTTAATCTAATTGTGTCAACCTATGTCCGAACATAGACGCGTTTATTTTTTTAATCAGCTATACGAATAATAGTAGCAATACTATTAAAATGAAATCACGTACTATAAAACATGCCGGCATCTCAAGAATGCTTCATACCCTATGTATTTAAAATTTATGAAGTAGTTATAGAGCCACAGACAGGCGAGTATTTTCATAATACTTACACTTTCAGACATTTTATAATCGCTGGCTTTTATACTTTACGAAATGCGTACGCCTTAACCATCGTTTTAAATCGATAAATCGATTGTAGATAAGTGTTTAAAGACCGTGTAATTGAAAAGGAACCCAATTAAATACGAGCGCAGTTCTCAATTATTCGGGGTTTAAAGCTCATAATTTAGCTTTAGGAAAGCTAACGTTGATGAACTTATGTATAAAAAATATATTATGATGTGTTTCTTTAGTTAAAACATGTTTGCGTGGATAATATCAAAAAAGTAATAATTGCATACATAAAACTTTCTATATTTTTATCCCACAAAATTATTGTAAAAGTATTGATCGTTTTAATTTTATTGTTGTAATCGATCGTAAGTTTCAATTAATACACAAAGTTACTCATATATGAGAGAACTTGAATGCAGACTAGACTGTGTCATCGCATGTCTAAAGTTTCTGTGCACAAGGCTTTTTCAGCACAACCTGACATGAGTATACTTTTCCAAGTAAACCCTGACATCATTACCCTGACATCATTTTACTTTTCCAAGTAAACCCTGACATCATTTTACTTTTCCAAGTAAACCCTGACATCATTATACTTTTCCAAGTAAACCCTGACATCATTATACTTTTCCAAGTAAACCCTGAAATCATTAAACTTTTCCAAGTAAACCCTGATCTTATATTCAAACCACATTGCACTCACGATTCAAATACTATTTTCTTTGTATAACTAACAAACATTGTCTTTTGCGAGAAATAATTATATTAAGCTATGTAATAGCAGGAACCTGGATATTCAAAGAGACAAGCTGTATTCTCGTACAAGAAGCTAGTAAAATCAAGAGACAATTGAAAAGTACGCTATACCCTATTAAATAGTAAGTTGTGAATAGGAAAATGATTTTATCA
>NC_136504.1:95599630-95674630 GCF_053919585.1 Euprymna scolopes | reverse complement strand
GCATTTATTACCTACAGATTTCATCTCTCTGTTCTAGATATTGACGGCGCGAGATTTTAAAAGCAACTTCTGTTACGTACCTGTGTCAGAAGCCTAGATGCGTCATAGAATTCGTACATTCAGAATAAATTGTACTCATAAACGTTCACCGGCGATGGTTAAACGTTTACAGAACCAATTCAGTGTATGGCAGCTTGTTTCAAAGCGCGCCTCCGATGCTTTTGCACAATCACCACTACAACGCTTGCACAAGTGCGTTGAGAATGGAAATTAATATGTAAAAAAAAAAAAATAATAATAATTTCTGGAGCACAAATTTCATTTCGTTCTAATAGCTCTTAAACTATTTTAAAGTATTAAGCAGCACTTGTGACGTATTAAATAATGTACTTTATGAAATTCAGTTGTAAAAATTAGATTCCTGGAAATTGAGGATTAAATCCTAGGTAGGTCGTACCAAAGATACAATTACGAATTATTTCTCCCCTTTTCAATACTAGTGATGACAAAAGAGAGCATGCTATTCCTAGGCATGAAATTAATAGGTTCCGTTTGAAATTATGTAAAGTTTCCTAAGTTCGATAAATTATTCAGGAGTGTGATAGAAAGATGTTGGAGTTCCACACGATAAACCTGAGGAAGATCCGTTACATCAATCGAAATGTCGTGCAAATCACTTCTAAGATGAGAACAGTAGTTCCAAGAATCAAAATAATACAAATTATTCAAACATTACTTTTTTTATTTATCTAAATTCCGGATTATCTATCCAGATATACTGATCGTAGTGCAAGCTATTTTAACTATTTCCCCTAATGAACCTCTTGGCTTGGTCTAGTATTATGACATGTTAATGTTTATATCTTTTATTACTATTATAAAGAATACGATTCAAATTAAATTTAAAGCGTAAATTCTATTTGATGAACACTTTAAAATGTCGTTTTTCTATAAATTGATTACGCTAAGCGTTTGTGAAAAGAATGTATTCAAAGCTAAACAGCATGAACAGTAACAGGATCATCGATTCAATCGAAATGAAGGGGACATCACGAAAGGAAGAAAATTGATGGGAAATTTAGTGGCCGTTTTTAATAACGTGTTACACGAATGAGATTTGAATAACACAGTAAACATAAACTCATCCTTTACTAAACTATGTTTAACTAAAAATGTGACTTTCATAAACCGTTTTTTCAGTAATAAATTCATAAGAAATAATAACATAGAAAATTTTACACTGCTAAATATTGCGAATGCTGTTATCTATATATTAATACGATAGCATGTTTGTGTCATGATTACATCCGTGTCGTTTAATTGTTATGTACTTCCATTTTGTGTAATAAATAATTTTACCAAGAACTCTTCATACGTGTTGGTTCCGATTTCGATTATATCTGATGGCACTCAAGTCATTTAATTTTTTTCATAAATAATTTGACTAATATTTTACATAATTTTAGTTTCGGTTTCGATTGTATTTGACTGCACTCAGATCATCTATTTTTAAAAAAATAATTTTATCAAGGATTATTCATTAATCTTAAATTCGGTTTCGATTTTAGCTGATGGCACCTTAGTAATCTTTTTTTTTTTCAAATAATTTTATCAAGAATTCGTCATACGCTTTGGTTTCGGTTTTGATTATAACTGAAGAAACTAAAGTTATATATATATATATATATATATATATATATATATATATATATATATATAAAAGTTTGGGATTCTGTTTTGGTTTAAGCTGATGAACCCAAGACATATAGATATATTTTTACTTTGAAAAACGCTACTGTATAATATATAAAATCGACAGAAGATTAACTCTATAATAATATATGCGAAATTTGCAAGAATTTGAATATCATATTTAAGCATATTTTAAAACTCGGCAACATGGGGCGTCCCTGCTGGCTTGGATAAATACTTTTGCTATTTTAACAAAATGGCTACAATGATATCAGTTCGTCTCAGTTTACGCTGAATATCTACAGAATGACAACATCAATATATTACATATGAATCAGTATTACTAGTTTCGAATTATTACTATATTTTATACGCGGATGTATATTTAATTCATCGTACGAAATATTTTATTAATGATATATACTTATTCATAGATAAACACCGCTGATATAACGATTCGAAAAAACACTTTGGCATCAAGCTATGTTAAGCAGTGAATGTAAAGTAAAAATATAATAAAACATTAAAAAGCATATTTTTACATATAAATAACCTTCCAACGTTGACTTACGAATGCCTTGATAGCTTAGTTGTCAGAGCATTAGACTGAGAAATTAATATTCTATCGCCGGTTTCAACGATACGAAGGGCGTGCCATAAGTAATGCCCCTGGCCAACTTCCCATAGCAGTAAGCAATGAAACTGGGCACAGTTATTAATCTTTCTCTGCATAGGAACCACTCAGAGTTATGCATTTCTCCCATCGTTTGATGCAGCTCTGGATACCGTTTTTGTTGAACACACCAGGTTGGTCCTCCAACCACGAGGTGACTTCAGAAATCAAGGCTGCATCATCTGGGAAACGCTTTCCTTTAAAAAAACTTCATGGCTGGGAAGAAGTGAAAGTCAAAGGGTGCAAGGTCAGGATAGTAAGGAGAATCGGGGAGGGTTTCATAACCACACGCCCGTGCTTCTGATCTGGCAACATGCGAGTTGTTGACCGGAGCGTTGTCCTGCAGGAGGAAGGTACCTTTGCTGATCTTGCCCCGCCTCTTGATTTTGATAGCTTCCCTTAATTCACTCAAAAGTGAAGCATAATAGATTCTTATAATTGTAGTACTCTTTTCTAGGAAATCTATAATCATTACTCCGTCCTTGTCCCAGAAGACTGTGAGCATCGCATTGCCAGCGGAGGGCTACACCCTTGCCCTCTTTGGAGGTGGTGAGTCCAAGTGCTTACACTGAATTGACTGGGTTTTGGTCTCTGGATCACAGTGATAGACCTAGGTTCCATCCTGTGTAATTAGTCTTTTGAAAAACGTTGACTCATCTTCTTGGCACATCCCCAAATTCATCCTTGAGCACTCGGTTCTTGATTGGTGTGAGCAACCTTGGAATCCATCTGGTAGACACCTTATACATATGCAAATGGTCATGAATGATAGTTTCCACAGACCCTGTACTTATCGTGACATTTTGGGCTATTTGGCGAATAGTAATGCGCCGATCTTCCAAAATGGCAGCCTCAACTTGACGGGAAGATGCTTTATCAATGGCAGAAGGTAGGCGATCAGGTCTGGGAGCTGTTTCCACAGACCTTCGGTCATGTTTGGATTCGCGATGCCAGCGTTTTACAAGGTCATATGATGGGGCGTTATCACTATGAGTTTCTTTCATTTCATCAAAAGTATCCTGTGGTGTACGTCCTATCAAATACAAAAACCGGATCCCTGCTCGACAGTAAACAGGCTCCATTTCACACCTGACTCAGTTCAAACACCTGTAAAACAGAAACCACAATTAGTTCAGAGCTGCAATTGGCCACATAACCCGAAGAGATATAAATCATTGCACAAGCCAAATTTCAGTTAGATCAGACAACTGGAAGTGTGTTAGGAGCATTACTTATTGAACGTCCGTCGGATTTTTTTCGTTTGTTTAATATATTTCACATTTTTATATAGTTCAACAATAAAATAGAAAAAATTATTACGTTTCATATGCGTAATTGAGTATCGTAAAATACATAAATTTTCTTACTTTCTCTAAAATAATTTATTACAGGCTCAGCAATATAAATTTCAGATTACTTAGAAAAAATGTCGGACATTTTAGAAAAGTTCTCACCTCGTGATTTAAACATTACTTCGTTTAAAAGATCAATCATTTATATTGACATTTTAAAACGATCATAATAATTTCGGTTGCTTCTTAATTATTAATAATTATGCATATTCATTTGACATTTTACCAAAAGACAGATTAACTTTGGCAATTTGGAAATAATTAACGAGGATTCAAATAATAATTTCAATAGTCAAAATATATAACAACCGTTCGGGGAGCTTAACTCAGACAAACATCTAAAACTTTTTCCCTCTTTAATTACGTTCGAAGCAGAAAGTATGTTTCAGAAAATCATCCAGTATTATACCTTTACAAAGCATAACAACGAAATTTCCCTTGCTTCTAAAATAATATAAACACTCAGAACGAATAATGCATCAATTTGTAGATTTATTATCCTTCTATCTATTTTCAACCACTTGTATGGTAATTATATTTCTTTCTTTCCCCCTCCCTATATATATATATATATATATATATATATATATATATATATATATATATATATATATATATATATATGAGCCCCTTTAACAAAACTCTGCTCTTGTTGCTTAAAAGTTGAAATAGAAAGTCGATGACCTAAGCTCGCATGTGTAGATCATGATGTTGGTCATGAGGTTTATTCCTTGCTAATGGAGTCATAGATGGCTTCGTGGCGGGTTCGAATCTCCCGATAGTAGTCATCGCGTATCACTGCAATTATAATTCTAGAAAATATGAAACATTGATAAACATTCACCGACGATTGTTAAACGTTTACGAAGCCAATTCAGTTGATGGTAGCAATCGTGTATCCCTGCAATAATGACTCCAGAAAGAATAAAACACTTGTATCTATAGGTATAAAATATATATTATGTGTGTGTGTGTGTGTGTGTTTGTTGGTGTGTGTAATAATAAAAATATGTTTGATCAAATTTCAAATAAGTACAGACACAAATGATTTCGTCCACATGCATGTTCACGTTTTCCTCTGTACTCTGGCACTCTCCCCTTCGGAGAATCTTGTATATCGGTATAACACCAATCATTCTGATATCAGAAGAAAAATGACACTTAGTTTCGAAATCCATCGGTGTAATTTGCATGATTATCAGATTATAAAAAGTTGACAATCTTATCTGCTTAATATTTAAAGAAATATTTTACGATACAATTATGTTCGAACAATTCTGTTGTGAACATTTTAATAACTTTACACAAACAAAGTATTACTACAGCTTTCCAGCGAGTGAGACAATATAATTATACTATTTATACAGTAATAGACCGTGGACGACAGTGTGCAAATGCCGGGCTTTGTGCCAAGTACGTCACGGTCGGAAAAACGGAAAAAGTCTATGAAAATAACAAGTGCACAGGGAGATGATGTCGTTGGAGAGAAAACATGTTAGAAGGAACACAATCATTTAGAGTCATGGGTGATGAAACAGCCGTAACGAGGAGTCACGGGTGGCGGCAGAATGGGGACTAGTTTTTGTTTCTTAAAACCTGAAACAGGAGTTTACAGGAATTGAAGTGTTTTACTCTTCCGTTCGTATGTGCCTTTAACTGGTTAAGCCATAAACAGACACGTTATTATACACGTATGTTATTAAGGTTGTCAATTTACGTTGAATAGCATAGTGAATTGAATCCAAAAAGTAAGTAGGCAAATTTCGGCATGAAATTTATAAAACATACACACTTTTTACCAATGTAGTATTCAAACAATAAAAAAAAATTTAAATTGCCAAGTGGTAATAAGTGGTATTAATTTTAGTTGAATTTAGCATACTTCTGGTTACATTTCCATTCATCCATTAGATGTAAGAGTATATTTCCATTTTTGTGAGCCATGCATATCAATATTTTCTTAAAATCTCCGGCACTGAGTGTGGGGTTTGATATGTTTATGAGAATATTACATCATCTCAAAGTTTAACTTGATTTATTGCGGACTACTATCATCACTTTTTAGTTGTTGTTACATTACATCTCGACCAACTATTTTTCTGATCTTTGTCAGGGTGGCCGAAACGTCGTGAAACAACAACTAAAAAGATAAGGATAATAGTCCGCAATAAATAAAATTAATAAATAATAACCATCTCATTAATGAATTCTAATCAAATAACATCTCAAAGTGGTTCGATAAAATTAACATCAAAGAGATGCATGTTGTAACTTTTGAAAGAAAGAAAAAAAAGAGACTTTTTCTGTAACCGGTTTCTATTCTTGGCTTTTTGTTGTATTTCTACCGTGTTACCTAATATTCTGTGTTATTATATTTTTATTGTTTTGTTACTAAAACATTTCCTGTTTCATTATGTTCAGTTGTTTATAAAATAATTCAAATAGATTTTGTCATCTTGCTGAGAACAACTACGAATTCGTTTTGGTTACTTTCATTTATTCCCGTCGTATTCAATAAGCAACAAGGACTATTATAGCAAAATATAATTAGAAATATGTTTCAATTGTTTTCATTTCTAATTAACCGTAATTATGTGGAGAAGTCATTTGTCGCTAAGGTGTATATATATATATATATATATATATATATATATATATATATATATATATATGGGTAGTTTTTTTTTGTTTATATCCGTTAGTAACGCTGAGTGAAATTTGAAGAATAAAATACGTATAAATACGTTTGAAGCCAAAAACTGCAATGCGAATTTTTTTTTATAAAATAAACGAGGGTTTATTTTTTTAGAAATATATTTCGGAGTAAGACTGCTTTGCCAATCTTTTTTTTCTCTCTTTTTCTTCGACATCATATAGTGGAAGATAGTTCGATGAAGAGTCCACGTGATGTTGTTAACTGCGGGTTTATATATATATATGTATATATATATATATATATATATATGTATATTGGGGTGTGTATATATGTATATTACATTGTAAGGTTAAAGTACAGAATAAAGTTACAACACCCGCTCCCTCCAATGTTAAGAATGGCTTTCTACAAAATAACGTTATTATTTTAGCGCGTTACCTTCTATGCATAAGTACGAACATTTTTATTGTTAACTCATACGATGCTTTATTTTGAGAATAAAAAAGTAAAAAATGCATGCATTTTTTTAAAGGACTTCAGTCAAGGTAATTTTGTTTAAATAAAATAATAATCCTATCTTCGAATCTAAAAAATAATGTGGCCATTATATTTCGTGATTGTCATTTAATTATTATTGAACATTTATTAGAATTTTAGTGAATTTTTAGTTAAAGGGGAGAAGTCAAATGTTGATATATTTGAGGGATCAGCCATTCATTTTGCACGAATCTAAAGTTTCCTATGTAAAAAAACGGGTTTCTAAATAATAACAGGATTACTTCAGCACGGTCCGTAATTTTTTTTTAAATTTTTGTTCCTATCCAGAGTGCCCTATTTTTGGGAGCTGTCCTCCCCTAAAAAACCGACCTTAGTTTCGAAATCCATCGGTGTAATTTGCATGATTATCAGATCATAAAAAGTTGACAAACATATCTGCTTAATATTTAAAGAAATATTTTACGATACAATTATGTTCGAACAATTCTGCTGTGAACATTTTAATAACTTTACACAAACAAAGTATTACTATAGCTTTCCAGCGAGTGAGACAATATAATTATAATATTTATACAGTAATAGACCGCGGACGACAGTGTGCAAATACCGGGGGGGAGGCAAGTAAATAAGATAAGCCAGACATTTTTATATGTTTTTTTAATGGTGAAAATAATATTTATTTTATTAATTTTAAACATCTGTACATTCACAACAGTTAGTTTTATACAAATTCAGTTAAATTAATAATTTAATGACGAATTAACGATACCTCAATAAGTTCACTATCATTTTATAGTAAATATCATTTTATAGTAAATAAACAAAGTAAAAATGTTAGTTACGCATGCGTTAGTCTTTTTATAAATATGATTGCTGCCATGGAACTCAAAGCACCAGGAACGTCAAATTTTTTTGTGTGTTTTAATCTAAAAAAAAAAAAAAACGTGTTGTGTGTTGAACTTTCGTTGAAAAATTCTAAGTTTGGCGGAGGTTTAGGAACTTGAACCCGCCTTCCACTCCTATCTATCTCTTATCTATCTTATTTATTTTATCCGCATCGTCTCACTTGAAAGAATCCGAACTATAAGAAAATAGCCACTCAAGGATGGACCTTTTGTAAAATTTAACGGAAACTAATTTGTTACATTATGCACAGGCAAACCATCTTGTTGCAAACAACAAGTTGTGTTCTTGTGGACATGCTATGTCTATTTTGACGAAAATTTTACTGTAGTCTCTAATTTTTCACAGAATTTAACACCGCTCGCTTAAGAGAGTCGCATTATTGTTTTCTGCGATCGAAGTGCGTATTCAACTTATCCCCGACGATAAAAGTCATGAAAATATTTTTTAAAAATTTTTTAATTTATTCTGAAAGATAATTTTGTAATCAATGAGATTAACATGAAAAAACAAAAAAGGAAAGCGTAAATTGTAAAATTTAGAGGGGGGGGGCAACTTCCTTATCGTCCACCCTAAATGTTTCTGGTCAATTCTTTTTAACTTTAAACGTCTAAAAGGAATTTTCTAACAAATCGTTTTAAATTTGTTATTTGTTTCATGTCATTTTTTGTTTATTTTATTTCTAATGTGTTTGAAACATTTTCAACTAGCGTGGAATTTCCACGGATTCTGCTAATAATTGATAAGAGTTTTATTATTTGATTTAATTTATGTAAAATCTCTGTTTCAAATCTCTCTCTTAAAAATAATTTCCATGCATTAACTCCCTTACAAATAAGTTTATTTACTATGTTTTTTCTGTACTATATCTTCTTGTGAATTAAAAAAAAAAAACTATTATAATATCTTAAAACTCATACTCCAAATGATAATACATAAATATAGATCCCTTAAGTAAAACCGGTGCATCTGCTCATCTGCGGCTCTGATATATATATATATATATATATATATATATATATATATATATATATATATATATATATATATATATATGTATATGTATATATATGTATATGTATATGTATATATATATATATATATATATATATATATATATATATATAAGTAAAAGTCACTGTTACCAACAAACTTGGCATGCTGACCTTAGTGACGCGTTTCTATTGCGTTCGGATTGAACGCTAAAACATCTTTTTTACTGGGTAAAGAATATTGTGATGGAAACCGCCATTTATAATACACGCACGCTGGGCATTGTTTTTTGTTTGTTTTGTTTTCTTGAATAATCCGAACATGCAGGTAAAAAAGTATAAAGAAAAAAACAATTTATTTATTTGTTTCATATATTTTGATTTTTCTTTAATTTTTGCGTTAATATCCATATTTCTTTCTGTGTATAAAAACACAATCCTCTTATATTAATTCTAATCTAATTTATTTAGGAATCTTTGTAATTTAGCGAATGGCTACAAAAGGAAACTTAAACAGGGAAACTGAATCCCTAATAACAGCCGAACAGGATAACGCGATCAGAACCAACCACATCAAAGTAAGAATCGATACGATACAAGTAAACAGCAAATGCAAACTATGCGAACAAAGAGACGAAACAATCCACATAATACTTGAAGGCAGCATAGTAGCCCCAAAAGAATATAAAAATAGACACGATCCAGTGGGAAGGCAGTACACTGGAAATTATGCAAACGATTGCATCTTGAACACCAAGACAATAAGTATAAACACAAAGCAGCAGCGGTACTAGAAATGAAATCACAACATACTATGGGACATGAATATACAAACAGATAATCCCATTCAAGCAAGAAGACCAGATATCAACAAGGGAAAGCACTGCCAGATTATGTCGTTTAAACAGATGACAGAGTGAAGAGGAAGGACACGGAGAAGCAGAACAAATACACGGAACTGACCAGAGAGTTCAAAAGGATCTGGACATTAAGAAAGTCAAGATACCATTATTGATAGTAACCGCACTAGGAACTATACCGAAAAAAGACAAATTAGAGAGTGCAATCAGAGGGATGTTAAAGAACATACAACGGATAGCAATAATGAAGCTTCAGAAATATTAAGTAAAACCTTTAAATGTGAAATCTAACATACACGAAAATGGCTAAGTTAAGCATTTGTCCTTCCTCCATTTAGCCCCCAAAGTCTCCAGGGGATGTCAAATCCTGGTGAAAATGAACAAACGGTTCCTTAACGTACGTAAATTTGAGTTCTCCGTCGTGCAAAAGAGGAAATGACTAAGCCCATTATGTACCTCCCACCATTTAGCCGCAAACATCTCCAAGGGTTTAACATATTTAAATTTGACTTCAGCAGCATGAAAAACTGATAAATAGACATACACAGAAAACTTTGGAATAGTCCCCAAAATGGAGTGTATTTATAAGCACTAAAAGAGCCGCTGGAGCTCACCAAAAGATTTATCGCAATTATAGACGAACAAAATTATATAGAAATCAGTGAATTACTACTTTTCAGTAAGTTTAAAAACATCCAAGGCGTCAATTTATTTTAATAAGCACAAAAGTATCAATTTTAGCCATTTTAACACGACAGGACACCTTAGGGGATCAACTCGAGGTTCCCGAAAAATCCGTCCTGTCACTTTTTTTTACTCATATAGTGTTTAATATATTAGCAAAATTTTTAAAAACTCCAAAGCGTAGTTATTAAGAAAAGTGCGGACAGACGAACGGACAATGATCTTTTCATAGGTCCACCCTGCATTTGGAGCCAATAAACAAACAGAAAACAAATTTACATGTTTCAATAATTATGAAATAGGTATCAATATTAATTTTACTAACATGTAACTATTAAATTTCTAAGTAATAATAATATGCCAACGTTTGTACTTTTTTTCTATTACCAAGAAATACAAATGACCATTGAAGCAAAGTGTGTATATGTAACACAGCACGGGTATATATATATATATATATATATATATATATATATATATATATATATATATATACACACACAGGGTGTCCTAAAAATCTAGCTGCAGTATTTACAGGGTACCCACAAAATCTGGCTTCATAATCTACAGGTGTCCACAAAATCTGGCTGTATAATCTACAGGGTGTCCACAAAGTCTGGCTACATATCTACAGGGTTCTCACAAAGTCTGGCTGTATAATCTACGGGTGCCCACAAAGTATGGCTACATAATTTACATGGTGTCCACAAAGTCTGGCCGTATAATCTCCAGGGTTCTCACAAAGTCTGGCTGTATAACCTACAGGGTGTCCACAGAGTGTGGCTACGTAATCTACAGGGTTCCCAAAAAGTCTGGCTGTATAATCTACAGTGTGTCCACAAAGTATAGCTACATAATTTACAGCATTGTCACAATGTTTGGCCGTATAATCTACAGTGTTCTCACACAGTCTGGCTGTATAACCTACAGGGTGTCCACAGAATGTGACTACGTAATATACAGGGTTCCCAAAAAGTTTGGTTGTATAATCTACAGGGTGTCCAAAAAGCCTGGTTGCATAATCTACATGGTGTCCACAAAGTCTGGCTACATATCTACAGGTTTCTCACAAAGTCAGGCTACAATATCTACAGTTGTCAACAAAATCTGGCTGTATAATCTACAGGGTGTTCACAAAATCTGGCTGTATAATCTACAGGGTGTCCACAAAGTAAGGCTGCGTCATCTACAGGGTACCCACAAAGTCTGGCTACATAATCTACAGGGCGTTCACATAGTTTGGCGACATAATTCAGCCAGATTTTGTGGACACCCTGTATATACACATATATACATATATATATACATATATATACACATATATACATATATATATAAATATACACATATATGTACATAAATATACGTATACCTAGACATATATACACATAAATATACGTATATATAGACATATATACACATATATAAATATATAAATATATATATATATATACATATTCATACATACATAAAATATATAAATATATATACACATATATAAATATATATATACATATGTATCCGCATACATATATATCCACATATATACATATATGTATACATACATATATATACACACATATATATAAATGTACATATACATGTATACATCCATGTTCATATACACATACATATATATACAAGGTACATATACATGTATATATACATATATATACACACATATATAAACATATATATACATGTATACACATATATACATATATATATATATATATATATATATACGCACAAATGATGATTGAAACGTCTTGTTAGACGAGTGAAACTCCTTCAGACACGAGTCCAAAAATGACTTGTTTTGTCCTACCGGTGAATTCAAACCCTCAAGCAGGCATGACACTGAAGACGGCCATTGGGATCAATTATTACATGCTTCCAGCATTTCAAGCCTCCACAAGTCACAACTTTTCCATCACCACAGGACCATTTTCATAGGCAAATGCCTTAGGGAGTATCTATACACATATGATGCAATAGTCTTATCTTTGTACAAGTCTCTCTCCGGTTAAAAATGTTGACAACCAGCAACAAGCAAGAGCAAGATAGCTAGCAACAAGTTAAACCTCAGACCAGCTTAATGCGGGTACTGGTCTTCCACTTTATGTTTTTTTTTTAAATCAGAGATTTGCTTCTCCTAGAAAGGTTTCCTTCACCACGGCTTACATGAGCCCTCTCCACCCCAACACCCACACACATACACACAAACACACATATATACATATATATACACACATATATATGCATATATATACAAATAAATACATACATATGCATATATACATATATAGAGGCATAAATACACATATGTATGCATGTATATACATATATATACACACATATATACATATATATATATATGCATATATATAAATATATATATTTAAATATAGATTTATAATATATATATATACATATACATACATACATATATACATATAATACCCATATATATACATATACACACATATATACATTTACACATATATACACATATATATACACATATACATATATGCATATATACACACATATATATATACATATACACATATATATATACATATATACACATATATATACATAAATACATATATACACATATATATACATAAATATATATATATAAATATATATCTATAAACATATATATACATATATACATAAATATATAAATACATATATATACATAAAATATATATATATATTTACACATATATACATAAATATATAGCTATATATACATAAATATATATATATATTTACACATATATACATTAATATATATATATATATATACATATATATACATATATATATTTACACATATATACATAAATATATAGATATATATAGATATATATACATATATATATATTTACACATATATACATGAATATATATATATATATTTACACATATATACATAAATATATATACATATATATTTACACATATATACATAAATATATATACATATATGCACATAAATATATATACACATATATACATAAATATATATATATACATATATATACATAAATATATATATACATATATATATACATATAATTATATATACATATATAAAATTATATATACATATATATAGATAAATATATATGCATACATATATATACATAAATATATATATATATACATATATATATACATATAATCATATATACATATATATAGATAAATATATATGTATACATATATATATACATAAATATATATATATACATATATATAGATACATATTTATATATATATACATATATATAGATACATATTTATATATATATACATATATATAGATACATATTTATATATATATATATATATATATATATACATTAGACCTCTTCAAAATTGACCTTTTTCTTCAAACATATGGAAACTGATATTATTCCCATTCTCCAAGGTCTAAATTAGCTAAATATACCAGTTATTGTGATATTGGACCTTGGCTATGCCTGCCTGAAGAGCCATGTAATTTTATTGTTGACGTTTTTCAAAAACGCTGAAAAATTTGGGATATTATGTTTTTATTTTCATTGTAGTTTTCCAGACGTTGATGCTATAGCATTAAAAGTGGTACCAAATGGAATCTAATTAAAATTTTCTTGCATATGGTTGTAAACACATGAACACCTGTGTTAATTTTAATTAATTTTAATGCACAAACATATATATTGTTATGCTTGGAAAGGATGCCATCATATAATACATAACTTTATCTCAAAAATTTTACTCTTAATGCATGTATATAATTTATTATCACTAAGTATGTTTTATCTCTTCATTTCAGATTTTAAGTTAAAGCTGATTTGTTAAGATTTGTGAACTGCTGATAACATGGCATCTGGAAGACAACCACGCTGTGGGAAAGTGGTCAGCGATACAAGTGAACGGGATGAACCAACTGAAAAGAGAAGAAAGGTGGCAACTCCTGCCACAAGGTCATTCAGTGATGTGTATCTCATTGGGCAACCCAGCTCCAGCATCAGGGGTTCTCAACTTCCTACTAATAGCCAGGTGTTCGAGTATTTCCTGCATTTGAGGAATGATAATCCCAACAGTGACAATAGGTATTTAGCCCATGATACAGTGGATGTCGTTTTGCCATTCTGGAATATGGCAAGGATAAAAACACTAACTAGACCAAATGCAGTCAGCCGTTTCATGATCCTTCATGAAAAGTGCAGGAAAATTGTTAAAATCAAGGGAAGAAATAACAAACCAGAGGAAGAGAAACGAGCTAACTTTCTGAAGGACTTAGACAAGTTATTTGATATTGGAGCAAAGGATGCTGTGGAGGAGATAAGAAGAAACAGGCTGCTCACAAAGGAGACCAAGGGAGAGGACGTCAATTTCTACTTGGACCAACAGACCACTCGCCTGGCACACATGTCAGGTCATGATAAGATGTTTGAGAAGAAGTCTAGAGAGAAAAGCTTCCGAGAAGAAAGAGAAGAGAGAATGTTATCATCAGTGACTGCTGCAGTAGCACAAGTTGGGAAAATTTCAAGAGATGAAGACTCAGAGAACAGTCAAGGCTCTGGTACTAGTGAGGGTTCAGAATACACTGAGACAACACCAAGCTGTTCATCAAAACCAAGTCCGATAACCTTACACTTTCCACACTCAGTTATGACAAGTGAAGAGATTTGTAGCACTGCAGATCGGTTGTCACTCTCTGACAACCAGACTACAGCCATAGTGTCTGCAGTGTTGAAGGCAGGATGCGCAGATCTTGATGACTTTGTTATATCAGCCTCTACTACAAGACGAAATAGGATAAACACTCGTCATAACTTGTGCCAAAGTTACATGAATAACTTCGGGGAAAGCCCGCCAGATTATTGCTCACTACACTGGGATGGAAAACTTCTACGGGATGTTCTTGTTGAAAGATACCCAGTGGAAAGTCTTGCAGTGCTCGTCTCTGGTACTCCACTGTATGAAGAAAGGAAGCTGCTTGGTGTGCCCTTCATAGAAAGTTCCACAGGAATCCAACAGTGTAATGCTACATTGGAACTGATAGAAGCATGGGGTCTCACAGACAACATTGTAGGCTTGGTATTTGATACCACAGCAAGCAACAGTGGCATCAACAAGGGTGCAGCGAAGCTTATTGAAGAAAAACTAAGCAAAAAGGTATTCTACTTCGCTTGTCGCCATCACATATCAGAGGTAATAATTGGAAGTGTATGGGAGGCTGTGTTCAGCAAGGTCAAGAGTCCTGACAACCCAATGTTCAGCAATGTGAAAGAGAAGTGGGACAAGTTGGTTAAGGACTGCCCAAGAGTTCTGGGCCTAGTAGAACAAGACTTGAAACAGAAGAAGACAAGCACAATTGAAGTTTTAAGCAATTTCCTTGAGGAAGCAAGTCCGATGGCAGATAACAGAGAGGTGGCAGAACTGTGCCTGATCCTGCTTGGTGAGGTACCTCCTCGAGGTATCCACTGGGCTAAGCCAGGTGCCATTCACCAAGCGCGCTGGATGACCAGGAACATTTACTGTATGAAGATGTTCATGTTTTCCAAGGAACTAAAATACAACACGGACACTATCTTCAAGCTGGAGAGGATGAACAAGTTCCTGGCCTTATTCTACACCAGCCACTGGGTGACCACCACATCTGCAGCTGATGCACCTATCCATGACCTCCAGCTTATGAAGAACATGCTGCAATACAAGCAGTATGTCTATGAACTGACAACCTCTGTTCTCAAGAAAATGAATAACCACCGCTGGTATCTGACCCAGGAACTAGTGGCATTCACCTTGTTCAGTTCACATGCCAGTATGACCAAGTCTGCAAAAGAGAAGCTCGCAGTCAAGCTGTCAGAAACAGAGAAACCTGAGAGTTACAGGAAAGGCATGCCAGTGTTTCCTGTCATCAATGATGCTACAGTTCTCACAGACCTGGTAGGGCCAGAGTCTCACTTTCTGTTTGATGCTCTTCGAGTGTAATGTGACTGGCTCACTACTCCTGCTGACACCTGGGAAGCCAATGAACGCTACAGGAATGCACAGTAGTTTGTGAGGTCAGTAAAAGTGACCAATGATGTGGCTGAGAGAGGTGTGAAACTAATGAGTGACTTTGCAACTCAGATCACAAGTGACCCAGAGCAAAGAAGCTGCTTACTACAAGTTGTGGAGTACCACAGGAAAAAAATTGACAGTTTCAAAAAAGCCATATTGAACAAGTGATAATACATGTATAAATAACATCCTATCTGACAGTTTCTTATGAAGTATATATGTGTCAGTGCAGTGCTATCATACTACCTAACTGATTTTGTGTAGTGTCCCAGCTGTTTGTGCATTAAAATTAGTTAAAATTTACACAGGTGTCCATGTGTTTTAGTGTGCTTACTACCATATGCAAGACAATTTTATTAGCTTTCATTTGGTACCACTTGCAATGCAATAGCATAAACATCTGAAAAGCTACAATGAAAATAAGGATATAATATCCCATATTTTGCAGCGTTTTTGAAAAACGTCGACAATAAAAATAACTGGTATATTAAGCTAATCTAGACCTTGGAGAATGTGAATAGCAGTTTCCATATATTTGAAGGAAAAGGTCAATTTTGAAGAGGTCTAACATACATAGATACATAAATATATATATATATATATACACAAATATATATATACATATATACATACATATATATACATATATACATAAATATATATGCATACATATATACATAAATATATATGTATACATATATACATAAATATATATATATATACATATATACATAAATATATATATATACATAAATATATATATATACATATATACATAAATATATATGTATACATATATACATAAATATATATATACATAAATATATATATACATATATACATAAATATATATATACACATATATACATAAATATATATATACATAAACATATATATATATACATGCATACATACATACATACAAATATATATACATATATACATACATATATATATACATATATACATGCATATATATACATATATACATAAATATATATACATTTATACATGCATATATATACATATATACATAAATATATATATACATTTATACATAAATATATATACATATATACATAAATATATATACATATATACAGAAATATATATATATATATACATATATACATAAATATATATATATATATACATAAATATATATATATACACATAAATATATATATATACATATATACATTAATATATATATACACACATATACATTAATATATATGTATATGCATAAATATATATATACATGTATATAAATATATATATACTTATTATATATATACATATATATATACTTACATATATATACATATATATACACATATATATGTATATATATACATGTATATATATACATAGATATATACATACATATATATAAAGAGATAAATATACATATATATACACATATACACATATATAAACACACTTAAATAAGCATATTTATGTGCATATATATGTGCATATATATAAATATATACACATATATACATGTATAAACATATCCATACATAGATAAATACATATATATACCTATATATATATATACATATGTATACATATATATACCTATATATATGCATATATATACATATATATATACCTATACACACATATATATACCTGCATATTCATATATACATGTACAAATATATACACATATATATACATGTAAATATATATATACATATAAGTATATACATATATATATATATATACATATATATACACATATGTATATACACATATATATGCATATATATACACACATACGTATATACACATATATACATATATATACACATATATATACATATATATATATACACATATCTATACCCATCTATATATATATATACATATATACACATATATACATATATATACATATATATACGCATCTATATATATATACAAATATACATATATATACATATATATACACATCTATATATATACATATATATACGCATATATACATATATACATACCTATATATGTATATATGCATACATATATACATACATGTATACATAAATACATGCATATATGCATATATATATGCATATATACATATATATATGCATATATACATATATATATATTCATATATACTTATAAATATTCTTATATACATACATATATTCATATATACATACAAATGTACATACAAATTTACATAGATATATACATACATCTATATATATATACATACATATTTACATATATACATACACATATACATATATATACATATATATATATAGATATACATACACATATATACATATATATTCATATATATGAATACATATATACATATATATGCATACATATGTATACATATATACACATATATACACACATATATACAAAAGTATATATAAAAACATATATATATATACATATATATATACCTACATATATATACACATGCATATATATACACATACATATATATACACATACATATACACATACATATATATGCACATATATACACATACATATATATACACACATATACATACGTATATATACATACTCATATAAACATACATATATATGCATAAATATATCTACATACATATATATACACGTACATGTGTATATGCACATACACATATATATATACATACATATATATACACACATATATACATGTATATACACATATATATACACATACACATATACATACACACATATACATATTTATATACATATATAGACATATATACATATATATATACATGTATAAATGTATATACATATATATACATTTACATATATAAAAATATATACATATATATATACATATATATTAGTGTATTTAGGCAGCATTTCTTCATTCAGGCAAACATTAATAAAAACAACGGAGATACCTTGCTTAATGATTCTGTTTGTCATTTTGTCGATCTTTCGGAAGATTTTTTTAACTTCAAATGTGCCATGGTTCACAGGAGCGCTTTCGATTCTTTCTTGAATCAAGTATTTTTAATTTTTTACAATTACGTTCTCGTTGCCAACTCCTCACGATGCATTTGAACAGTACTAGGTCAATATACCAGCATTAAACAAATCAACATAGCTGTCCCCCCTTTAATGTCCCCCCTCTAATCTTAGAAAGGTCCTCGTGGACAACACAAGGATTTTGCAACGTGAAATATTTAATCAAGTTTCTTATTACTAGTAAATGTATATTTCATTGACTCTTTTTATCATTCGTAACTATATATTTCACTTCTATTTTTAATATTTTATCTCCACCTGATGCTGATTCAAGAAAGAATCGAAAGCGCTCGTGTGAAACATGGAACATTTGTAAATACCTTCCATCTTGAAGTTAAAACAATCTTACGAAAGATCGAACAAATGAAAAAAAAAGAATCATTAAGCAAATAATAATGTTTGCCTGAATATATATATATATATATATATACATATATAAATATATAAAAATATATATATACATTTATAAATATATATATACATGTATAAATATATATATACATATATAAATATATATACACATATATAAATATATATACATATATACATATATATACATAATTAAATATATATGCATATATAAATATATATGCATATATAAATATATATACATATATAAATATATATATACATATATAAATATATATATACATATATAAATATATATGCATATATAAATATATATATACATATATAAATATATATGCATATATAAATATATATATACATATATAAATATATATATGTATACATATATAAATATATATATACATATATATACATATATAAATATATATATACATATATATACATATATAAATATATGCATACATATATAAATATATATATACATATATAAATATATACATACATATATAAATATATACATACATATATAAATATATATACATATATACATATATAAATATATATATACATATATAAATATATATATACATATATAAATATATATACATATATAAATATATATACATATATAAATATATATACATATATAAATATATATACATATATAAATATATATATACATATATAAATATATATATACATATATAAATATATATATATATTACTATATATACATATATACATTATACATATATAAATATATATATATATATATTACTATATATACATATATATTATACATATATAAATATATATACATATATATACATATATAAATATATATATACATATATATACATATATAAATATATATATATGCATATATAAATATATATATGCATATATAAATATATATATGCATATATAAATATATATATGCTTATATAAATATATATATGCATATATAAATATATATATATGCATGTATAAATATATATACATATATAAATATATATATACGCATATGCATATATACATATATACATATATAAATATATATATATACGCATATGCATATATATACATATATATACATATATAAATATATATACATATGCATATATGTACATGTATATGCATATACGTACCTATATATGTATATATGCATATATATGTACATATATGCATATATATGTACATATATGCATATATATGTACATATATGCATATATAGGTACGTATATGCATATACATGTACATATATGCATATATGTACATATATACATGTACATATATGCATATATGTACATGTATATGCATATGCGTACCTATATATGCATATATGTACATATATGCATATATGTACATGTATATATGTACATATATGCATATATGTACATGTATATGCATATACGTACCTATATATGCATATATGTACATATATATGCTTATATGTACATATATATGCATATATACATATATATGCATATATACATATATATACATATATGTAAATATATATATACACATATGTATATAAACATATACATATACATATATATATATAAATATATATATGTACATATATATACACATATATATACATATATACATATATACACATATATATAAACATATATATACATATATATGAACATATATATTCATATATATAAACATATATATACATATATATAAATATATATATGTACATATATACACATATATACATATATACATATATATATACATATATACATGTATATATACATATATATACATATACATATATATACACATACACACATTTATACATACATATATACACATACATAATATATACATATATACACATACATACATATATATACATATATACATACATATATATACATTCATATATACATACATATATACATACACATATATATTTATATTGAAACATATTGGTCATGACAATGTAGCTTAGAAACTTTATTTTTTTTTTCTTTCGTTTTTGTTTTTAATTAATACTTTACTTTTTATATGTATGTACACAATGTCCAGTCCGTCCCTTAGATAAAACTAATAAACAACAAATGGACTTACTTACAAACCGCAGTAGATACAGGAAGGGTTACTCATGGTTTTGTTCACATGTGTTCCAAAAACTTACTTTAGGTTTTTCTACATAATTCTTACCCATAATTCCTTTCCATATTTTACATCTTAGTTCAGACTTGCTTGGCTACCCAATGTTACCCGGAGTCACTGATTGCAAAATTTGCAAAAACATATATATATATATATATATATATATATATATATATATATATATATATATATTGCAAAAAATGGGAGTACTTGACACATCTTTCTTTTTAAGCTTCCCCCTGCGTATCACTCACTAACTACTTTTCTATCTTTATATCTAACTCTCGTGGCTATGTTTCTTTTCTGTTCCCCTTTCTTTATCTTTGTTTCTATACACATATTTAGTCACTTTACTTATTGACCAACCTTTGTTGATGGCCTCTTGCCTCGTGATTCTCTCTTTGGCGACTGATTCAATATAATTACAGAAATGCATCTGGCTTAGACTCTTATCTTGTTTTGTAATGTAGTCGTTACAGGTCAATATCCAGGGCTTACATGTTGTATGCACACATTCTTATAAAAAAACAAGACAGGGAAAGAATTCAACTCACATCTCAGTTGTATCAAAAGGCACTTCATTTACATGATACCTTCTTGTCTCTTGTTAAAAAAGTTTTCTCGTACATCAATGTGCTAAATACGCCTCTTTCGTGTCGAACACATGGTACTCGTTCTTTTCCCGGCCATGTTAGCGACACATATTTTCTTGTCGCCCCTAGATCACATGTGTAACACGTTTATTTCTTTCCTTCTGAGGCTACGTTTTTTTCATATTTTCTTACGTTCCTCCTCGTTGTGACGTCACCTGGCACATCATACGCACGCCCCCCTCTGTTACAGTTTGAGAGTTGTTTTAAAATAACTACCAGTAGGAATTGTTTCATATATAATGTTCATACAATAAACTTTCAAATAGTGGCTCAAAAAATTAGTACATAAATAATGATTTGTCAACATGATTCAGTGTAATAGTGAATCAGAGTACGTAAACATTTGAAGGGTGTCTACGTAAATTCAATTATTTTTATTATTCGGATTAATGGTCTAATCTAAAGTGAATTTTCACAAATTTTCAGCCGAAGTAACCTCACACATTCTACATATGTATCGTGTCGAACTCAGAGACTTTTATGTCGAAGCTGAAACATGTTACTCTTTATAACACCTATGGGAGCAGTGTGATCTCCTTCTCACGGCCATGGATTTTACTAAGAATTTAATCATGTTGTACTTTATGCGTTACACCAATGCTTGCATACATTTCCTCTTAGAATTTTGGAAAGGTTAAATACATTCTTGTTTATATATACACTCTTACATTTACCACTATCGATCACCACTATTTACCATATATATATATATATATATATATATATATATATATATATATATATATATACATATATATATGTATATATATATATATATATATATATATAGTAAACATCATAACACTAAAAGAAATAAACGAAAGTTATAAAAAAGAAAACGTGAGTCTTTGAATTTTAAATAAAATTTTGCAGTATATATATATAATATATATACATGCATATATATACATGCATATATATACATACATATATATACACATGAATATATATACACATGCATATATACACATGCATATATATAATATATATATATGCACTGAACTATTATCAGTAAAAAAGTTATCTACGCATACGTTATTCGCTATATCTACGGCCCATAAACTCAGCTGGCCCTATCAAATTTCTATCCCGTAACCAAATATTATATATAGAAAGACAACATTTAAGTGTCCGTTCAGATACTGCACAAATCTTCATTGATTAAAATTCAAAATAAATAGAAAAGTATATTGCATATGTAAAAGTTGACGGTTGCTTATCTAACTTCATTGAAAGCTATCAAAGTCAACCAAGAGCTGCTCAATATTCTGGGTTAATGGATCATTTAGCAAGGAATGAAGATGGGTATTCTGGTGTACCAGTTATTCTACCATCTACATTTACAGGAAGTCCGAGGAATCTACAACAGCTTCATCAAGATGCAATGGCAGTTTTCTGTGACCTATTCATTACTCACACGTGTAATCCAAAATGTCCTGAAATATTAAACAACTTGAGGTCATCAGAATTTTCACAAAATCGATGTCAACAATGTCACAGTTTTTTTTTAAAATTCACAGTCTGAATCCCAAGAACCTGCTGACTGACCACTATTCTAACTCCAAGCAGCTGATCGATGTCCCTGTCACCGCCTCAATCATCACCAGCACTTCCTGACAATATCAACAGCATCAGTTACGATCGCATTGACCTTCAATAAAAGTTTAAACTAAAGTTCTTTGTTCTACTTGCTTCCATACGTTCATTTTTGTAATATAACAATAAGGATTTTCCTACTGATGTGTTTTAAAAGATTTTAACTACCGTGAAATTTCCACGGGTCCTGCTAGTATATAGAAAGACCGCATTGAAGTGTCCGTTCAGATACTGCACTTAACTTTATTTTATCCTCGGCTAATGAATGAGAATTTCTTCAGGACCGAGGCTATTACTATTCTTATTTTTTTGCAAATCAATATTAATATTTATTTATATATTTATTTTTGTCCCTATCTACTGTGCATTTCTTGTAAGAGGAGGAACGGATTTACTCCACATTAAAATCCGACATTGTCTTTAACTCTGCCCTCGTGTGGAGGTTTATTATTATTATTATTATTATTATTATTATTATTATTATTATTATTATTATTATTTAAAACTATCATCTTTGTTATTGATATTTAATTTTACTCTCATTATGATAACTATTAATAACAGTTTTACCGTTAAACAAATTTGTTTCAATTTCCAATAATTGATTATACATATTGAAATCAATTGTGCCTCTTTTTTGCCGTTTGAATTAAAGGATAAGACGTTGTAAAAATTCTTTTAAAAATAAAAGAATGCAAAAATACAGCATTTTTCTTCCACACACGACTAAGATAATTCATGTGAACTATATCGAACATTGTTGCAAAGAATAAACGTTGTTCATTCCACAAATTTCCAGTTTTTTTGTTTCCAACGTATTTCATTTTCATTTCGATAATTTTTTGTGACCAAAATATGAGGACCGCTTGAAATATAAATAATAAAATATTAAATACAAAAAGTAACATTATTTTCATTCATAAAAAGAAAATGGATGGTTTTTAAATCACTATATATATATATGTATATATATATGTATATATACATATATATATATATGTATATATATGCATATGTATGTGCTTATATATGTATATATATGTATATATATATATGCGACTGTATATATATGTATATACATGTATATATATATATGTATGTATGTACATATATATATGAATATATATGTATGTATGCATATATGTATGTATATATATGTGTATATATGTATATATATATATATATATATATATATATATATATATATATCCCCGAAAGAGTGTTTCATGGTAAAAAACTAATGATCCCTTGAAAAATAAATTATTGGAATTATAGTAAATTCGAGAGCGAGCTGATGTAGTGATTGCAGGTGATTAAATTACTTACTGACTAGATGGTTTTCTAACGAATTATAAAAAATGTTTTTTTTTGTTTTAAAGGTTAAAAACTTCAAAGACTATATATATATACATATATATATATATATATATATATATATATATGTACATATGTATGTATATATATGTACATATATGTATATATATGCATATATATGCATATATATATGTAGATGTATATATATATGTATATATATGTATATGTGTATATATATGTATGCATATATATGTATATATTTGTATATGTATATGTATATATATATGTATATGTGTATATATATGTATGCATATATATGTATATATGTATATATATATATGTATATGTATATGTATATATATATGTAGATGTATATATATATGTATATATGTATATATATGTATGTATATATATGCATATATATATGTATATATATATATGTATATATATGCATATATATATGTATATATATATATATATATATATATATATATATATATATATATATATATATATATATATATATATATATTAGGCACCGCCAAAACTAGGGGGGCAGGTCAGTACTTTTTGACGGACCGTCTTTTTAAAAATCTACCAAAAATCAGGTAATTATCCGATCAATACGAAATTCTCAGCGATTATTAAGAGAAGAATGAACTCTATAACGGTGTACTTATTTTTCATAAACGATATTTATATATATATATGTATTTTTTTTGCTTACAACCCCCCCTTGTTTTGAAGTTGGAACAAATATGCTTAAAATAATCATCTGAAACCGAACAAAACATATTGTGTTGTTGTAAGGGACAGAATTATAGATTAAAAAAAAAATGTTTTCATACCTTGTTTTGACGTCTGAATATCAGAACTTCGATCGTGTTTAATTATCCCGCTTTTGAGTTTAGAAGTGTGAAATTCGGTAAATATTTTAAGTAAAATAATTAATTTAAGTTAAGCAAAACAAAAAAAAAATTAATATTTATACGAAAAAAGCCATTTAAAAATCTTTGATAAATAAATAACCATTTTTTTTAGCGAGCCGAATAATGCATGACCATTATTAAACAGGGCATGCTTTGAAGAATCGATACAAAAAAAAATCGATAAATATGTGCCCTTTGTGTTAAAAATAGCATCATTTTTTTCGATCCCGTTTGAAAACGTTTGCCGCCTTTCGACTACGGTGGACCAAACGCGCTGAAATATTTTTTTTTATTCTGCTTTAAATTGCCCCTCCCCCCATTTTGGGTAGCCTGGCCCCCACACACAGACACATTAAAAACCAAACTCATACAAATGGTCACCCATCTGGTACTGGCCAGCCTCAGCTTAATAATACATTGAAATTTTCGTCACTGAAAAATAAGTTTTTTTTGGCCTGTTTGGTCTTCCATAGTTTGCTTCTTATCAAACGCAAACGTAAACAGTGTCGATCTAGACTCTACATCGACGCGAAATAACTGGTTACATATATGAATAAGTGGAATTATTTGAAATCCAGGTACTTATATTATAATATTTTTGCATATTCTCTTAGAAAATCATCCTAAATCTTAGTTAGACAATAAATAAATAAATTACTTATTTCAAAAACCTTTTTTTTTAAATATTTATGGACGTTTTTTGTGCAAGACAAAAAATGTCAATTGTTAACTTTTTGGGAAAATTTAACATTTAAAATTTAATTAAAAATAGTAGAAAAAGTTTTACATTATTCTGTTTTCTATATGATAAAATTCAGGGTTTTATCTTTCTGGAAAAAAAAAGTTACTCAGAAATAATGGATTTTAATGAATGTAATTTCGTTTTAAAAAACAACAACAACTTGATTTTGCGGCCATTTTTGGCGGTGCCATATATATATATATATATATATATATATATATATATATATATATATATAGAGAGAGAGAGAGAGAGAGAGAGAGAGAGAGAGAGAAAGAGTGATGTATTAAATGTAATACTGAAATTTTGTCGGAATACAAATTGTATAATACAGCACACATAAATTCCAAATGCACATATGGAAGAAAACCGTATAATATGTTTACATTACGCCATTTTGAATATTCAAAATGGTGTAATGTAAGCATATTATAAGGTATTTCCATCTTAGCTTTTATTTCCGGATTTTCATCATATCAAAACGCACTTTATTCCATTTGATAGATTAATTGTTGCTATTTCTTCTGTTCGGTTTATAGATGATTCACTGATTGATATAATAATTAAGTGATTAATTTTTTGCTCAGACTTAATAGAGCAGTTACATATAATGTTGAATTTTTAAATAAATCTTAATAAAGATGTTAGCGAACTGATTTATTTTTAATTGATACTTTGCGTATATTCTGGTGTAGGAGTCAGGTGTTTCGATGAACTAATTTCACGATATATAAATAAACAAGCAACCGCTGTTTCACCGCCTACTATAGACGGCTTAACGTATGAATACAGTTTGTTGCACTAGTTTCTAAGTGTGCCTAGGCAATTTTTTCAATACAACAAGTTTCTATGACAGGCTTATCTTTCTTTTTAACTCGCATGGATCTTGCTCTGAAGCGTGCTGCCTTACATTTTATTCAGTTACAATTGTCTGGCGTTAATCTTTCCCGACATGTTTTCAGGTCAGTCGAAATAATAGTATATTGCATCCTGGCTACCTTCCTCGCATCAGTAGGACAATATACAACTGTGTGTAACTTGTAGCAAGCAGAAATATCGATGGGTATAAACTATTTTTGGTGGCATTAAATATTTACTGATAGTTTAATTTATTTAGGCAGATATGCAAACATAAAAAAAAATCATTGAAAATTGTATATCTATACCATTAGTTGCTAGATGAAAGATGTTTTTACATTGCAACAGAATGTACATTACATAAAATAAATCCAAGGAAATTTTTTGATTCAATTTAAATAAAATTTTTATACCTTACTTTGCAAAATTTATAAAAGTGCACTTTGAAGATAAATAAATTTAAACATGAATCTTTACCTTTATTTTAAAAGCTTATAGTAAAAATATTTTGTTTAACAATTTTCATGTCTTGGACGAAATTATTTTCTAACTTGTATTTTATCTTTTTAAGATTATATTTTAAAACTCTCCTTCTCCCTATTTCAGTTTGTATTACTCCTCACACCACAACTCATTTCTACAAGCCCTTTTCATATTATTACAGGTCTGAATATTCTCTCTGTTTCAGTTTGTATTTCTCCTCACACACCAATTCATTTTTTGCAGCCCCCTCTTTGTAATACAGGTCTGAATAATGAGAAAATCAATTTTTTTAGCAAAAACTTTAAAATAACATTTTAGATTACATTTTTAAAACTTCTTTCAGAATAGAAAATCTTTAAAATTTGATAAGGAACATATTTCATATAGGTGTCATTAACAAATAGTCAGTACATAACGAGAGATGAAAATTTCAAAAGGAATGTATAACTGGTTACGGTCAATAGTAGTCCTCGCCAGCGAAATTATTTGTTATTGTTATTCTATTGTTATTATTATTTGAAACATTTTGTGTCATGCTCTATCGCACGAGGACTAATACGGAAAAAATGTTGTGTTTACTATTAAGTTTTTACGCAAATATTATGAAAGTATAAATCATGCAAAATACTTTCAGTAATATAATTACACGTAATAGTTAACTAAAGATGATTATATCATTAGAAAACCGAATCAACTAATAGGGAATTAATTAAAGTGAATATTTAAAAGAATATGGCAATTAGCTAGATCTTTTGCTAGTGAATTCAATTCCACAACACATATATAAGAAAATTGTATTTCCTTTCAAATTAGAAAAGAAGGGGGTTTAATATGATATCAACACACACAAAAGCAAAACGAATTTATAGGAGTATAGATATCCATATATCCATAAAAGTGAATGTGTCTGTGTATCTGTCAGTGTGTGTACATTTCCCTACGTAATAACTCAATTTTAAGTCTACAAACTCGAAATTTGATAAAGAGGGTTATTTCTTTTTTTTGGTCAACGTACACCTCCAAACACCCGGGCAATGCCGGGCTGAAATGATAATATATATATATATATATATATATATATATATATATATATATATATATATATATATATATATATATATATATATATATATATAAGTAAAGTTATTGCAACTAACTTCTTAATATATTCAGTCATAAATATGCAGGTGATTACATGAAATATAACTAATTTGCATACCTCATCTAAAAACAAGCGTTATGTAAGTACTTATTATTGTTATGTTATTTATAAGACTATTTCCTCATTAACTGTTACTTTGAATTCTAATTATGCATACTTTCCCTATTTTGCATAATTTAATAGAATTTAAAATAAAAACGCTCTAGCACACAAAAATATTTTTATGAATAGATGTATAGACACATGCCTATATAGATTAATTTTTCTCGGTCTGACAATTGTACTAAAAGTCTAATTTTATACTTAAATATAATTGAAACAGACTTCCATATATATTTCCTCATTGGAATTCGAGTAATCATATGTAGATTAATTAATTTGCGTATTCCTTATAAAAATGACTGTTAATTAATTAGTTACTGCTTGTTATATTTTCTTATTAGTTTGCTTTAACTATTGGGCTTTCCACACCGTGCATTATTGCGTAAATTAATAGGAAACCATCCTAGCACACCAAACTGTTGATTATATATATATATATATATGTATATATATATATATATATATATATATATATATATATATATATATATATATATATATATAGTAAGTTATAAAATATATATGGCGATTAAGCTACACTGAATATTCCGTGTTTCATCCACTCTAGGACTCCTCAGGCTTTTGCGCGAATTGTGTCGTTCTCTGTCGTTTTTATATACGCACCTTCTATTGAGATTTTTGTTAGCCAATCAGCTTTCTAGTATCCACCGCACCCTTCCTATCAGGCAATAGACATGCACTTACCGGACAAAGACTTATTTGACCTCTGGTTGACCTGCTCCTTTGTGTGTGCTCTATTCAGCCTGGATGTCTGGTTTCCTGGCCTGTTTTAAATCGATGTTTAATTTTTTTATGTGTCTTTATATATGTATATATATCCATACAAACAAGCTCTACCTACGTATTGCGCATTTTGAAGTAAATACTTAAAGTTTACGCATACATTTATACTTTCGTATATTAATTTTATGTGAGTAAATGAAATAGTTATATATATATATATATATATATATATATATATATATATATATATATATATATATATATATAACAATAAGTTTACCAAGGTAATCAAAATGGTAAACTTAAAATATATTATAAATACTAAAAAGTTAATATTTACAAGTAAAGTAATCTCAACCAGATGTAAAAGCTCAATAAAACCGAAAAGGAAATAGAGCTTATAATATAAACAAATGATTAATAAAACATGTTAAAAGACATCTTGAAAAAGAGTTAAAAATATATTTAATTTTAAAAAAGGAAACACAAGATAAGTGGATAGTCCTTAATCCGCGGTGTTTCGAAGAAATACTCTCCTTCTCATCAGAGGGCAGAAATTAGCAAAATGCAGGATCGGATGTTGTATAAAAAGTATTCAATGAAACTACAAGTAAGTCACAGATCTTACTTGGTTAAAAAAAACAGGATGAGGTCAGGGGGGTAGGAGGTAAAAGAAAAATGATAAAAAGATTTCACATGAAGGGTAAAAAATGCAAGAATGATAAAATCCAAAACGGTCGAATTTACAATTTCCAATCCAATGGGTAAATTCCAAATGTATATGTGTATTCCAATGCATATGTGTGATCGTTTATGTATATTCATGTTTATTTAATTTATTTATTTGTTTGTTTCTATCGTTTTTGTTAGTTTTAAAGCTATTTTGTATCGCTATCCTAGAGTAAGTTTTATTTTGTGAACACAGTTGTTTGCTATTTATCGTCTAAAGTTTAATAGATTTTGTGGTTCTTTAAAGTACATGATAACAATTTTTTCATGGAGGCATAATGTACATGGGTCGTCTAAATGTCTGCACGTGGTAGCTTGTCTTTTTATTTTCCATTCGACTCCCGGCGAATGTCCGCTTTCTTTGAGTTCCCAAAATGTAATTGTCTAGTTTAGATGCTTGAAAATACCATAAGGTTGAAAAAAATTATTGCATTGACAATTATGTAATTTCCGGGTAATATTTTTATATTATATATTCATATATATATATATATATATATATATATATATATATATATATATATATACATATATATATATATATATATATATATATATATATATATATATATATAAATATTAAGTAAAGTGATTTTCAATTTAAAAATAATTTTTTTTTTAAATTTAAAAATCAAATTTTAATTAAATTAAAAATCAATTTCATAAGAAGGAACAACAACAAAGTCAATTATCCGTACGATCGTTTCGGAAATCCGTGCTTTTTATTTGTGGTATACATGAAGTTATGTAGAACACTTATATATAGTTTTTTTGGTAAGCACGGTCTCCTCATCAGCAAATTTAGGAGGATTTTTATTGAATTTAAAAGACACCATAAATAAACCTAGCATTAAAAGTAAGGCAGATGAATCTGAAAAAATTGAAATAAAAGGTTTGGATTTAAAATTTATAAGAAAATTAATATAGGTTATAGATAGAAATGAGTAGAAAAAAATATATATTTTTTGAATTTACATAATAAATTTGATTTAAGGATATATAGAGATAGTTACCTTTTAGTTTTTCTTTTTTTGAAATCAGGAACTGTGTTTAAAGTAGTCATTTAGATGTTTGCTATAGCTTTTTATTTTATTGAATGATGAATTTTAAAAGGGTGACGCTCGTGCAGTAAATTTTTTCCGTTAGCGTATTTTGATTTAAAGACGCTACAGTTAATATATATAGAGAGAATATTTATTTTGCAAGTTTGTAAGGGGAGATAATTGTCATGTATTACTGACTTTATTTATTATTTGATTTATGGGTCTAAGGGAGGTAATTGGTCTAACTTAATTTATTTAAAAAAAAAAAATTGTAATCATTTCCCACCTCTCGGGAGCTGGTCCCCTTTTTCCCTTCCCCCTCCCTTCACTCCTCACATTAAAATCGGCCTTGTGCCTAATTTGCTCGGTGGGGGAGCAAATAAATACCATCTGTTCCGGCAGATACTGCAAGCAAAGACCATATGTGGGGGCAACTCCACATATAAGACCTTGGTCAATGTAGGGGCAACCCTTGATACCAATTGTCACTATCCAGCTCCCCTACTCCCCGGGGAGTTGGTCCCCATTTCCCCTTCACTCCTCACTTTAAAAATCGGCCTTGTGCCTAATTTGCTTGGTGGGGGAGCAAATAAATACCATCTGTTCTTCAGATGCTGCACTTCTATTTCTTGTTCTCTTTCAGTGGAGGAGAAATCCTTCACGATTGAGACAATTTTTATTTTGTACCTTTTTTCCACGTTAAAAAACGACCCTGGTGTCTAACTCTGTCCCGTGGGGAGGCATAGTAAATAGGTACAATATGTTTTTCTTTTATTAATTTGTTAAGTGAAAGTACAGATAACCCGGTCGGTTTCTAATGCGAGGAAAATCTAGCCCCCCCCCCAAAAAAAAAACCGGGTACTCTGGATAATAACAAAACATTAAAATTACCTCAGTCTCGAAAGATTTCTTCTCTACTGAACGAGGAAAAAAACGGTGAAGTGTAGTTCACCTTCTGTTTCTCTCCCCCTCTCTCAATATCTCTCTCTATCCATCTCTCCCTTTCCCTCTCTCAATCTATCTTTCTCTCTATATCACCCTCTCCATCTCTCTTTAAGCCCCTTTGTCTCTCTAACTCGCTCTATCTCTCTCCTTTCCTCTGTTTCATCCCTCTCTGTTTATACCTCTCCCCCTCTCTCTGTTTATCTATCAATCCCTTTATCTCTCTATCTCCTTCTCACTGTCTCTTTTCTATCTATATATCTTCCTCTATATCTGTCCATCTCTAATCCCTCATCCTATTTTAGTCTCCTAAATTAATTACAGTGAATAAGGCATTGTCAAAACATGGATAAATCCTATTTTAGTCACCTAATTTACTGACTGTGAGAATAGAAGTAATTTGGAAATTACTGCTACATTGAACAGCACCAGAAGTAACTGGTAAAACCTTTCTAATTAAATTGATTTTGGCAGCCATTTGGTAACAAAATGACATAGCCTTAGCCCTTGCTGCATGAGAAATACCTGCGACCTTGCTGCCAAGTAGAAGAATTATTTATTCTACTTTAAAACATTCAATTTTTCAAAAATCTCATATTCGACATCTCTAAAACATCCAATATGGGGAAAAATATTGCAAAAATGCAAACTTATTGTTTAGGATGAATGCACAATGGTACGCAAAAAATCACTTGAGGCTCTTGGTCGATCCTTGCAAGATTTGCGTGGCAATTTCAGACCATTTGGGAATGCAGTAATATTGCTTGCAGGAGATTTCAGACAAATGTTACCTTTTATTCTTCAATCAACACCAGCAGATGAAATAAATGCTTGCCTCAAATACTCTACTTTTTTATTCCATGTGAAGACATTAAACTTAACTCAAAATATGCATGTACAGTTGCAGACTGTTTGATCCGCACAAAAACATTTGCATCACTTGTGGGAAATTGGGTACGAAAAAGTGCTAACTGGTCAGAGTTAAGGGCAAAATTCTTTGACTTGTAATTTCTGTAATTTTATTTCATCAAAAGAATAGTTAGTTTAAAAGGTTTTTGCATATATTCTAATTATAAGAATTCCATTTGACTGAGTAAATGAGCTATTCTTGCAGGTCAATACAAAGATGCCCATGAACTTAACGCTATAATTAAATGTAAAATTCCAAGTGAGGTAGTCAAATACAAATCCATCGACACTGTTGTGAAAGCAGATAAAGTTGTTAATTATCCAACAGTTATATTTGCCAGGGATGCCACCGCATGTATTGCAACTGAAATTTGGTGTACTAATTATGTTGTGAAATATAAACCACCCCAAGCTTTGCAATGGCGTATAGCATGCAGTAAGAAAAAATTAACAAACAATATCATAGAAACAACAATCTTAACAGGACCTTTCACAGATGAATATATCTTCATTCCATGCATTCCTATAATTCCACCGGATACATCATTACACTTTAGCAAATTGCACTTTCAAATTTTATTGTCATTTGCAATAATCATCAACAAAGCACAGGGAACAATCTTTACAATTGTGGGCCTTAGAGTTACACACTGACTGTTTTTTCACATGAATAATTAATGTTACATATTCAAGAGTCACCAAACCAGACAATCTCTATATCAGCTAAGAAAATGGAACAACAAAAACTGTGTACCCATGCAAAATGGGAATTTAAACCTATAAGAAACATGCTTTTTCTCATTTTAGAACTTTTTCGATTGCGCCAATTTGAGTCACAGCAACGCGTGGCAGGGTACAGCTAGTATATATATATATATATATATATATATATATATATATATTCACATATATATATATATGAATATATATATATATATATGAATATATATATGAATATATATTCATATATATATATATTCATATATATATATATATCCATATATATATTCATATATATATATATATATATATATATATATATATATATATATAGTCATATATATACATATTCATGTATATACATATTCATATATATATATATTGATATATATATATTAATATATATATATATATTAATATATATATATATTCATATATATATATATATTCATATATATATATTCATATATATATATTCATACATATATATATTCATATATATATATATTCATATATATATATTCATATATATATATATATATTCATATATATATATATTCATATATATATATATATTCATGTATATATATATTCATATATATATTTTTTCATGTATATATATTCATATATATATAATATATTCATATATATATATTTATATATATATTCATATATATATTCATATATATATATATTCATATATATATATTCATATATATATATATTCATATATATATATTCATATATATATTCACATATATATTCATATATATATATTACCATACATCGTTAAACTCACTACTCGTTCAAGCAGCCGCCAATAGCGTAATGGTTAGAAGCCTTGACTGCCGTATAAACGGTCGGGTTTCAATCCTGGCTTGAGGAAAGTTGCCTGTCTAGCCGCACTGATGAGCTGTGAAACAGCGAAACAGTACTGTATGTGGATGACTATATATTCATATATATATATTCATATATATATTCATATATATTCATATATATATATATATTTACATATATATTCATATAAATGTATATATATATTCACATATATATTCATATAAATGTATATATATATTCACATATATATTCATATAAATGTATATATATATTCACATATATATTCATATAAATGTATATATATATTCACATATATATTCATATAAATATATATATATTCATATATATATATTAATATATATATATATATATTCATATATATATATATTCATATATATATATTAATATATATATATATTCATATATATATTTATACATATATATATATTCATATATATATTCGTATATATATTCATATATATATATTCATATATATATTCGTATATATATTTATATATATATATTCATATATATATATAATCATATATATATATATATATATTAATATATATATGCATATATATATTCATATATATATATATTCATATATATATATATTAATATATATATTTATACATATATATATATTCATATATATATTTATACATATATATATTCATATATATATTCGTATGTATATATTCATATATATATATCCATATATATATATTCGTATATATATTCATATATATATATATTCATATATATATATTCATATATATATATATTAATATATATATATTAATATATATATATTCATATATATATTCATATATATATATATTAATATATATATATTAATATATATATATTCATATATATATTCATATATATATATATATTCATATATATATATATTAATATATATATTTATATATTAATATATATATATATATTCATATATATATATTCATATATATATATTCATATATATATATTCATATATATATTCATATATATAGTCATATATATATTCATATATCTATATATTCATATATGTATATATTCATGTATATATATATTCATATGTATATATTCATGTATATATATTCATTTATATATATTCATATATATATATATATATTCATATATATATATTCATATATATATTCATTCATATATATATTCATATATATATATATTCATTCATATATATATTCATATATATATATTCATATATATGTATTTATATATATATATATATTTATATATATATATTCATATATATATATATTCATATATATATGCATATATATATATTCATATATATATATTCATATATATATATTCATATATATATGAATATAGATATATATGAATATATATATTCATATATATATATTCATATATATATATGTATTCATATATATATATATATATTCATGTATATATATATATATATGTGTGTGTATATATGTATATATCATTTTATATATGTGTATAAATGTATATATTTACATATCATTATATATATGTATATATATATGTATATATCATTATGTATATATGTGTATATGTATATATATATATATATATATCATTATATATATATATATTTATATATATGTATATAAACATTTGTATTTGAGCGCGCGTGTTTATATGTGTGTGTGTTTGTTTTTGTCTGTGTGGTTTATTCATATTACGAAAAGAAAAACATGTGAACATATAAAGTAATATTTTTGCGAACACCAGCGTAGTTTCAGTTACAGACATCCAGCCGCATGTTTGTTTTGTTTTTGTTACACAGAAATTACCACTTATCCAGGCTAGGAGCCCACTCGAGGATAAGTATTAATAGGTATACATACGTCAATGTGATTATAGCGTTATAAACGTAAGTAGTGGGAATTTTGTAAATTTGATTATTTAAGGGGGACGTTTCATCAAGAACTTATTTACGTTGGACTTGAAGACAATCAGATTATAGTCAGCTAAAAAGCAGGCTATCGGAAGAGAGTTCCACAGACATGCAGTTCTAAGAAAGAAGCTCTGTTGGTGGCATCTGTATTTAGGTTTAGGCACAGATAAAAAGTGTAGGAAATTATTCATAGTAGTTTCGGCCAGACGAATGTTTTTGAGGAAAGTTTGGTGACGCGGGCCCATAAATTGAAGCTTAGATGAGTACTTGCCATGAAAATAACGATAAAGCAGAAACAGGATCGCAACGTCTCTTCTGTGGGAAAGGGGTTGCAGAGAAGAGAAAAGGGCATCCCCCACTAAGCTACTAAGTCTATTTTGAACTCTGTCAAGGCAGGATAAGCTGCTTCTAGCAGCTCCCGCCCAGATCTTGCAACAGTACTCTATTATTGCCCGTACCTAGGTTTTATATAGGTAGAGAATTGCATCAGGAGTAAGATATCTACTTGAGCGGTAGAAGGATTCCACCATTTTCCCAATGGATTTGATATACGTGTTCCATTTCAGGCCGGGAGTAAAGGTCAAGCCCAGAAGCTTGTCAAAACATGAAGCCTCCCAAAGACAAGAGCCGTTCATTTCAATTGATGCAAGGTTGTTGAGATAGAAGCTTGGTTTTAGATGCATTAAAAACAACTAGGCACCTATTTCCCCATTGTGCCACGTGCTCAAGATCAGAGGAGAGAAAATCAAAGAGAACTTGCTCGTTAACTGTCTTTGATGTGCTACCATAGATTGTAGTGTCGTCAGCATAAATATCTACGAATGATGTTAGGATGTGATTTGGAAGATAATTAATGTAGATCAGGAAGAAGGTTGGGACCAGGATTGCCTGACTAATACTGAGAGCTTTTGGTTTTTGCCCATCAATCACTACTCTTAAGGACCTATAAGGAAGAAATGATCTAATAACCGAGAAGACATTTCCAGTCACTACACTTACTATTATTATGATAATGATCAAAGTGATTATAATACTATTGATCCTAATAATAATATAGATACTATTACTACTACTACTATTAATGATAATAATTAATAAATAATTAAATAAATACATCAATAAATAAAATAATATAGGTTTGACAAGTGTGCATCCGTAGGGGTGGATATACTTTTATTTACCCTTTCCTTCGGCACGAAAGCCAATAGCCGGAAATTGCTGGTTTGGTGCTGAGATAAATATTGCGCAGAGAAAGCTAAGAATGTTCATGCAAACACACGTTGTACAAATACATTGCAAGATTGTGTATTTCGTTTTAAAGAATGCAAAAAGAAAACGTTTCTATCTTGTATGTGGGTCTACTTTATATTGCAGAAGCATAGTTTCCGAAGAAAACGCTAGTGCATGCGTTCGAAATGAACAGCTGTTTTCTAAAAAGCTATGTCTTTGTGTGTATGAATTATGTATTTGGGTTTCGACACGTGAGATTTTCATGTTTTTTTTTCCTTTCTTTATTCTGCTTATCAACACGCATAAGTGTGACAGCATGTCTGGGTGAGGATCAGTGCCTATAGATACGTCGTTTTAGTGTCAATAGGGAGGTATAATGGCGTCATATATTATTTCGGAAAAGCAAGTGATTTATCAATGAGGGTGGACAGTGAAAGTAAAAAAAAATGTGCGCGCAAACCGTTCATGTCTGCAAAAGTCCACATACATGCAAGGAAACAGTGGCATATACGAAATATATATAGTCAGAGAGAATTAGCTTTCTAAAGCATATTTCATCAGTTGAGTTTAGTTCATCTCTCCACAATTCATGCAAAAGTATCTGAAAGGCGATGAGTCAAAATAATACCTGTTTATGAGTGTTCAATTTGACTGAATGTCTTAAATATAAAAGACCAGTACAAATCTAGACGCACTGCAGTGCTGTGATGCAGCAATACACTCTCTGTGGATGACTATATAAGCACTCTTACTCAGGCTGAACACTGCCGTCAGTGACATCAATTATGCAAGCGGAATTAACGCAAAGCTGGTTAACTGGTTTCCTCCGAAGGAGGAACTTTCAAACTAATATTACAAGCACAAGCACTTCCACGATGCAAGGGCGACATAAGGTTATTGCAGTTCATGCAAAGACGTGTCGTAGTCTTTCTAACTACAGTGCCTGATATCTCCATCTATATTTCTCGATCTAAAGAGAACCTGATGTATCAAAGTTATTATGTCGTAAATAGATTACGCCAATCTCTATTTCTTTGTAAAATAATCAATTATTATTATTATTAATAATAATAATGTTTGATATAATATATTATTTTGATTATTTAGAATAATGTGTTACTTTCGCAACATGTAGGCCGACGTAAGCTTCTCTTTCAACATTCCTTTCATATTCTAAGGTTTATTGGAAACATTCCTAAGTTCAACAAAATAGACTGCAAAAAAATGTCGGAGATTACATCGCTCGAAGCCTGCAAATGGCATTCAAAATGAGAATTGGAGTACGCATAATTCAAATAATACACAATCTCTCTGAGCTGACAAAGATTATATACATGCTTTGTAATATTACTTACCAAGCGGTTTGAATCGCCGACTAATAGTTGGAGGTTCGATTCCGACTTGACATTCTCGTCTAGCACCACTAAAATGAGGTGATGAAATTTTATGTTATTTTTTTTACATGGGTGTAATACCTTATCAAGGTCGAACGCCACTCGAGGTTAATAAGTGTACGGTCAAAAAGACAGGAGCGTTTTAGTAGTTTGTGGTAGAAATGGCGTAGAAATGGATTATTTAGGGAGCGACCCACAGATAATTTGTTTACATTGGACTTAAAGACATTTATATTGTAGCCAGCTCGAAAGCAGGCCAGAAGAACAAAATTACAGATGCGGGCATTTCTAGGAAAGAGGCTTTATTCATGGAATTTTTGTTTAGATTTAGGCACAAGTAGAGGATGGGCGAAATTGTTGATGGTTGTTTTAGTTAGACAGGTGCTTTTGTGTTAAAGTCTGGCAAGGGGGGCATTGATTGAAGCTCAGACGAGCACTTGCTATGTAAATAATGAAACAGCAAAGGCAGACTCGGAAAGTCTCTATAATGAAAAAGAGGTTGCAAAAAAGAAAATGGGACATGACCTACTAAGTTTTTAAACCGTTTTAGTAATTTATCAAGGCAGGATTGCGGCTCTGAACTGTTACCGTCCAGATGTAGCAACGGTGCTCTATTTTTAAACGTATCTGGTTCTTATGCAGGTAGAGGATTGCGTCGAGAGTTAGATACCTGCCTTACCAGTTAAATGTTGCTAACATTTTTCAGCCGACTTTTGCAAAAGACTTAGTGTAAGTTTTCCATTTCAGGTTAGGAGCAAAAGTTAAACAAAATTAAAACGGAGGCTATTTTAAAGGAGATCCATTAATATAAAGTTGGGATAAGAGTGTTTATGATGAAACTATTCAAGCTTGGCTTTAGATGCATTAAAATTAACCAGAAAGTTTTTTATCCCATTGCACCACATGCGAAATTCTGAGGAGAGAGAATCAAAAAGATCTTTGTTGCCATAGATTGCAGTGCCATCTCAGTATATGCCGACGAACGAACTCAAAATATGATCTGGCAGATAACTGATGAAGATAAATGAGTGTTTAGCCCAAGATGGAGTCTGAGGCGTGACATGATGCTCTGAGCTTTAATCTTCTAGGACTGCGTGTATAAACATATCAGAGGAAAAATATTCAACTGTTGAGAAGACATTTTTAAGATTTTCGAAAGCTGGAAGTCTTGTGAAGTGGACCTTTATGCCAAACCCAATCAAAGGCATTTGATATGTCAGTAGCTATTGCTATTAATAGGAAACATCCGTCGGATTTATTCATGGATGCTATGTGAATTTACAGTCAGTATATCAGCTGAAAACGTTACTGAACGGAAACTAAGAAATCATTGTCATTGTGCAGGTTATTTTTGCTTAGGTGGTTTACAACTTCGCTATTTAAGTCAGATTCAAGCAACTTACCCATGACACACTACATACTTATTGGGTTGAGATGCAGAAGACACATCCTCACTATTTTTAAATATTTGGCAAACAAATTACGTTTTTCAAGGTTATGGGAGAATTTCTCTGTTATACATCTATTGAACAGCTTTGCAAGAATGAGTGCTAGTTCCGATAGCAGCTTCTTTAATATAATAATGATTCGGTTGCTTTGCTGGAATAAGTTTCTTGCTGAGTGTGGCAACATCACAAACAGACATGTGAATGTCACTCAGATTATTTTCTATTATGTTGGTGCAAAAATGATATCGTTTATTGACTTGACGTTGGAAATCAAACAACGACATGATTTTTACACCAACCTAATATGTTAGTGTTATGGCTTGCAATCAGCCGCAAAGAAAACAGAACAACGGAATAGAGTTTAAACAATGTAATACTGGAACAAAAACGTAAAATGTTTACAATTGAAAAGAGTAGTAAACGTCACCGAGCATGCGTGGGTCGCTCTGGTCTTTAATCCACACCTGGGACCAAAAGGTCTATGGTTTATATAATGGATAGAACAGTCCATTTGGAGGGTAGTTCCCCCACAACACCCCCTCCCAAGCTGATTTCCGCGGTTGTGAAAATCAGTATTTCTTCCTTTTGGAGCAGACCACCAAGGGATCTGTGCGCTTCCTCTTTCTGCCGGAGCGTCTCAGTTCTGACATCCCTTTTGGAGGGTATATGTCAAAACAGTTAATCACATTTTCAATCGCTTCACTGCCGTCCTGCGATGGTTCTCCTTGATCCTCGTAAAAGCGTTTCCTGATTTGGTTCAGGTGCCTCTTATGTTGGAACTTTGGGCTCTGAATGATGTATGTAACATGACCGATTCTTCGTAAGATCGTGCCCTGTTCCCAAAAAGAAACGTTATTTCTAAAATGTCTAAAATACACGTTATCTCAGCTGTTAAACCGTTTCGTTGGCATTGTAGAGGTTCTGTTGTGTACTATGTGTTTGGGTAGCAGTTTATCAAATACGGATTTTATTTTCCGTCCAAACATGATTTTTGTTGGGGATCCCGCATTTGGTTTGTTCGGATTTCTCGTGATTCTGTAAACCTGCAGAAATTCCTGAAGGGCCTTTTCTGTCGATGTACTACACGCTTTCGTAATGCCCTTTGAAGCGTATCGACGAAGCGTTCGGCCTGGCCGTTGCTTCTGGCGTGGTTCTGGGGTGTCGTAATATGCTTGACTTTATACGTCTCGCAGAATTCTCTGAGCTCTGTCGAGGTGAACTGTGTAGCGTTGTCGCTAACCAAACAGTCTACAACCCCAAACCGAGCAAACCATTCCAATAAAAAAAATTGTCGTTGTTGCCGTGGTCGGTTTTTTGCATCTTAGTACCTCTGGCCATTTAGAGTAAGAATCAACTAATATCAGGTAGTAAAAATCATCCACAGGTCCCGTATAATCAATGTGGATCCTCGACCATGGTTGTTCAGCCTTAGGTCAAGGTTTATATGTTATCGGTGTTGCTTTTGCAGCCAAAGCACAACCTTTGCATCAGGTCACCATGTCGGTAATATCTTGGTCCTTAGCTGGCCAATAAACAAAACTTCTCATTATACTTTTCATTCTGTTTATTCCTGGATGCCCCACGTGAAAATCCTTGAGAATTCCTTTTTGAAGTGTTTGCGGGTTGGCAACCCTTTCACCGTATAACAGTATTTCATTGCAACCAGAAAAAAAATGTCTGAACTGGTGTCACCCAGTGCTAATTTCTACTTCGTGGTTTGAATGAAATTGCCATTTAGGTATTCTGACTTAATTTCCTGAAGGGGGACCGGCAGTTCCCGGATAATATTGTTTATCATGGTTTTTACATCACTATTAATTCGTAGTGCCGCGATTACTGAATCTTCAAGACGTTCCATTTTGGCAGGAATCAGTCTCGATAGACCGTCTGCATTGGCTAGTTGTTTTGAAGGGAGGAAGTGAATTGTAAAATTATAGTTCAGCAGAATAGTTCACCATCTTAATAGTCGGTTCGCAGTGAATGTTGGACGTCCTTTTGTTGATCCAAAAATGGATATCATCGGATTATGGTCGGTTTGTAGAAAAAAAATGTCTTCCGTACAAGAACCGGTGGAATTTTGAAACTGCAAATATAATTCCCAGGGCCTCTTTCTCGATCTGAGAATAATTATTTTGTGCCGGCAAGATAGTCCGTGATGCAAAAGCAATATGCTGTTTCGAGCCATCCGGCATTCGATGTAGCATGCACGCCCCGACGCCGTATTGACTAGCGTCGCTAGCTACTATTATATCCAACTGCGGGTTGAAATGCGCTAGGAATAGTTTTGAAGTCAGGATTCTTTTTATTTCTTGGAATGATGTCTGCCAATCTTATGTCCACTCCCAAGCCTTATCCTTTTTCAGCAATTCATAAAGTGGTGCGCGCAATTTGTGCATATCTAGGATGAACCCCTACTAATAATTTGCCAAACCTAAAAAAACTCTGCAATTGAGTTATGTTTACTGGTGCCGGCATTTCTTTAATAGCGGTCGCCCTATCTGGGTCTGGGCGTCTGCTATCTTTATTGATTATTTGACCCAGGTATTTAATTGTTTGTAAAAAGAACTCGCATTTATCTGCTTTGATCTTAAATCCATAATCTTGTATTCGACTGAATACTTGTATATGTTTTTCATGTTCCTCCCTACTTTTGCTCGCTATGATAATTTCATCAAGATATGTGATTGCAGTGTCTAACCCGGACAGCATAGTATCCATTACTTGCTGGAATATTGCGGGTGTCACCTTGATACCAAATGCGAGTCTTTCGTTTCTATACAAACCACGATGACTGTTAATACAGAGGAGGTTAGCGCTTTTGTCGTTTACCGAGCTCTGTGGGTAAGCGTCGCTTAGGTCGATCTTAGAAAAAAAACTTGCCGCCATTTAATTTCGTGAACACTTATTGTGAACTAGGTAAAGAATAGTGAAAATCTTCTAAGGACCCGTTCAGTCCGGTCGCGAAGTCGGCGCAAACGCGAATTTCCCCGGACCTTTTCTTTACGTAAACTGCCGGAGCAGCCAGTATACCGATGCTTTCTAATATGTCTAGTTCCTGATTTATTTTGTTCAGGAAAGCGAACGGGACATTGGGTTTCTTTTTAAACACCGGTTGTGTGCTAGGTTTCAACTTAAAATCTGCGGCCATTTTTGTACATCTTCAGGAGTAAATACGTTTGTGAATTCCTTTTTAAAACAAGTTATAAGTTTCTCTGTTTCTGCTGGACGGGTATCTATATTCTTGCAAAATGTGGATATAGGAAGATCCCGGAGACGAAACTCCTCCATGCTGTCAGAACCGAACAAGTTCTCACTATCTTTTAGCACATACAATCATAGTTTTTTTGTTTTCACCCCGTAAATGACGTTTGTAACTAATTCACCTTCCAAATGAATTTTTGTACCATTAACGGCCATCGCCGTTCTGTTAGTTTTAGTATAGTCGGCCTTCGTAATATCTTCCACGTTTTGAGATTTATTATTGAAAGATGCGATCCACTGTCTAATTGGAATTTAATAGCCTTGCCGAAAATGTTAACCGTTACATATTTGCGTAGATTTTCATCTACGACGTCCTTAGTTCTGATTTGACGTACACGGCTTCTATTCTGAGTTTTCCCATAGTGCGAACTTTTATGACCGATCTTATTGTATAAATGGCATATTGTTTGTTAAAAATGGGCAATCCATTACCCAATTTATTCAACCACATCTGAAACAAGCACTCGGTGCTTTTACTTTTTCTGAGTTTCGTTGGTTGGTGTCTGTGTGCCATTTCGACAGTTTTTTCTTAGTTGCCTTTTTATATTCGTGATGCCTGCTTCGATATTTCTTACATCTTTTTATAATTTCTACTTTTTGACAATCCTCAGTCAATTTTAGAAGTGTTAAGTTCGGTTCATTTTCTAATTTTGTAAGGGCTCTGCGCCTGATTTCCGCATCTTTTCCTGAGGTTAACCCTTACGCAAACACAAGACATTTAACATTGTCTGCTGTTAGTTCAGACAACTTTAAGTCATCACAGTGTTTGTTCACTCTAGCTGCGTAGGTGTCAAAATAGTCATCATCGTCTTTTACCACATTCAAACATCTTCAACGCTTATGGAGAAGAAATATTTTCGGCGAGAAAAGTTCTGTTAAGAAATTTACCGTCTCATTGAATGATAGATCTGCTATTTTCTGCGGCAAGATGTAATCTCAGCCGTTTCCAATTTTCTTAGTAAAAGTCTGCTTTTCCTTTGATCAGACCAGTTGCTGCAGTCAATGTTAAAAAAAATCTTCATAATGCCGAAAATACGCTGAGAATGATTTTCCTCTTCCTCCTATTTAAAATTGTCTATCGCGTTCCCTATTGTATTCTGAGACAATGCTGAATTGCTTTCCGCGTTCGCATTATTTTTAACCATTTCTGTAAGCAATTTCTCTATTCGTAATTGACGTTCAGCTAACTGCTTTTGAACTTCTAATTGACTTTCGTCTAACTGTTTTTTAACTTCCTTTTGCTGTTCCTCGGCTCGTATTTGATGTTAAATCTAGTGTTTTTCGGATTGTGACTGACGCTTTGCGGCATCGATATGCGATTTGGTTAAATGTTCCAACGCTAGTTTCAAATAGTCCATTTTGCTTTGTCAGCATTAACAATTTCAAAACGTTCACTGAATTTTACAAAACCGTTTTATTCTTTCTTATTTCTTCCTCCAGACAATAAAACGAACAGAAAAAAAAAACAAATATATAAAAAGTTCATTGTGTAAAGAAAAAAAAAACAAGTGTATATTTTTCTCCAGAGAAAAAAAAATAACGCCCGATTTTAGCAGCGAAAACCACAAGTGCCGAATTCTTTTTCCAAAAGTATAAAAATTTACCTTTCTAAGTCGCGATGAACCTTTTTCTTTTCGCAAAAGTACAGCGCTATTACCTTTTTTAATTGGTCTGAGCTTATTTAATTACCATCTGACAAACCCAACTTTATGCGATCAAGCTCTTCTACTTCCCTAATTTACTGCTAACTGTTGTGGGGGAATCACCCTCCAAATGGACTGTTTTATCCATTATATAAACCATAGACCTTTTGATCCCAGGTTTAAATTAAACACCAGAGCGGCCCTCGCCTGCTCGGTGACGTTTACTACTCTGTTCAATTGTAACCTTTTTACGTTGTTGTTCCAGTAATACATTGTTTAAACTCTAATCCGTTGTTCTGTTTTCTTTGTGGCTTATTGCAAGCCAGAACATTGGCGACATTGGATTATCACTTTTCATAAATTTATTGTTTTTTCCGCAATATATCTATTCTACTGCAATTTACATTGGCTACATATTTCGGCACCTGCCGCTGGTTTGCATAAACTGCTTTTAATATGCAAACAACAACGTTGTTCCTATTTCGTAGATTACGAAAGAATCTTTCTTGTTTCTATATTTCTACTGCACAATCATTATGATTCGACAATCGTTTATAAAGAGGTTGACACTGCGAGCCGTAAAAGAACTTCGTAGGTCAATAATTTACTAGCTGTATTACTGTGTAAATATAAAGAATAGATTCGAAATTATACACCAGGCTTGATATGAAGCTGTGTGATTGAACAAAGAGATTGCATTTTTTTTATTTGTTGTTTCAAATCAGAAAATTAATTCATACATGCGGATAAGAAGTATCATGACGAGTTAACATGAAAGCGTAGATAAAAATATAAAACCACATCTTGCTCCATAGCGATTAAAATTAATCGTATAACTCTAACTTAGTTAATTGAAATTCAGAATCTCTAAATCTGAACTCGGGTAAGACGAACGTGACATGGATTTCAAAATATAGTTCACAGGTTTTAAATTAATAGCTCGTATATATTCACCTATTATATCGATCGAATATATTGAGATATATGGTATCATAAAAAAATAAGAAATTTACATGAAATTAGGGGATGAACTAGATTAATCGAAAACATAATTGATAAAGTGTTATTTTTTATTTTTTATCATTCTAACAGGGAAGTTCTTCAATCATTAGTGACATTTGAAATTCGCGTGAATGAAATTTTAAGATTTAGCCGTAAAACTCAAATGATACCATAAAGAAAAGGAAAAACGAATAAATAAATGAAATAGACAGAAAAAGATTACATACTCTGGATAACTGGGAAGTGCTACAAGCTGGTCACCAGAGACAGTTGGCATGCGAAAAGGCGCCAAAACTTATTTTTTGATGAGGAAAATCGTGGACGTGGTCTTATTAAATAAAACGTATTCGTATCTGCATAGTAGATACCAATAACTTTATGTCTTATAGAGTAAAATCTGATTAATCCGTATAGTAATTATTTACAATGCTAAACGTATATGGTCATATATATATATATATATATATATATATATATATATATATATATATATATATATATGTATGTATATGTACACACACATACATATACATGTATCAATATACATATAATAATGACTATATACATACGCATGTAATTATATTTATGAATAATCGCATTTAATACCTACAGAAACTAGTTTATTTTATCCTTCGTGGCTCAATCGTGCAGTACGTTAAGATTGCCGTTGGTCATGGTATTCAAACACCGCAAAGAATCCATCTCTGTTTTCATTTGCATGGAACATAACAAAATGCTAATCAATAATGGTCAAGTGTCTGGAGTTACGATCTCGCACGTAAGTTAACTAACTTGGTTTTCATTCGCAGACAGTGCTTAATACTTTACAAATAAGGTCGGAAATGATAATAATAATAATAATAATAATAATAATAATAATAATAATAATAATAATATGTTTTACATATGTCGATACAATATCCACTTGTGTACCTGTTATAGACCGCAGATTCCATCTCCTGCGTGAACGAACTTTACTTTTCAGACCAGCTTTTGTTCTACACACTCTCTTGAAGAGATCACCCCCATGCTAAGGTTGAGAAACGCCAACTCGTACTGCATCACTATGGGCATTCATATAATGTCTTAGACTCCAACTTGCTTTAAAGACAATAGCGTAAATAAGGCACCAGTACTCCTCAAATTTTCCATATTAAAAAAACCCCACTGATTTTAAGTGAACATGTATGACTGGCGAAACCGGCTTTAGATAAGATTATACTACCTTCTACATCACAAACATGGTAAACATCAAGAGCTCCTGGCAAATTTGACAGATTTTATTTCCGGATATCAAGTTTACTTTTCGCATAATGGATTTTTTCTTATTGAAAACAGTGACAAACGTGGTAAACCATGGGACGTCACTTTCCACCATCACTGAAGGAACCCTCCTACGTAGACATGTCACTATTGAGACGTTTCAGATTACACCGCCGTGGACGCTTTCCTTGTGTAATTTCGCCCTAAAATAGAGGCTTAGGTAATATCTTAGCATACATCCTGTATTTATTCACATATAATTAACTTTACTATGCATAATATGCCAGCTTACGCGAGAAAATTGTATTAGGTGTAAGAGAATCTCTATTTATATTTAGAATGTGTCTCAGAAATGTCTGCCATACGTTCCTATTTACAATGCCTCCCCTCGGGGCAGATTTAGACACCAGGGTCGTTTTTTAACGTGGAGAAAAGGAACAAAAATAAAAATTGTCTCAGTCGTGAAGGATTTCTCATCCACTGACAGAGAACAAGAAATTGAAGTGCAGCATCTGAAGAACAGATACTACACTTTGATTATGTTGGCCAGGCTTCAAAAGAGTAAAGTAACGATGGGAACATACATGCTTGATTGACACTAACCATTTAAATACAGAAATGTGCCAACTACATTAAGCCTCCGGTTGTTGACAAATATATTTGGTTCCACGTGCAAGCTACTATGGAGAGGTATGAACATGACTTTAGTTTTTAAGGTAAATGCTAAGCCCAAAATATATGTCATCCTGTAAAAACCAATTCATTATACTCTGCATATATTCCCGGCTATGGGGCTACAAAGATCCGCTTCATCTACATGTAGCAATTAACCAAACAGGCGCTGAACTACCATTGAAGAAGCATGAAAGAGTAAAGATCAACGATTTTAGCCGTCGTTCTGAAACGTAAAAATACACCCAGCACACTTATAGTTGTAAAATAAAACGAAAAAGTGGGAGTGCTGGTATGTCATTCTTCTTTACGCCATTGCCAATGAGACAGCGAACTTTCATATTTATGTGGAACTGAGAAATCCTACAAGTTAAGGCGGGTATTCTATCTTTCCTAGAATTGCCCATAGTGCATTTCTGTTAACTGTATCAAAAGCCTTGTTCAGATCAATGTAAACATGATAAAGCGTTACACAATGTTCAGTATATGTCTCCTGTAACTGCAGAACAGAGTGGATCATGCCTATGAACCCGAACGAAATCCACATTAGCTCTCTGGAATTACATACGCAATATCCTTTAACATACTATTGAGTAGAACTTTGAAAAATACTTTGCCTATTGCTTCTAACAAGCTTATCCCATTGTTATTTTCACAATAATTCGTAGGCACCTTTCCTTTGCACATCGATAAAAGAATTGCTACGACGCAGTTCAGATTGACGGGAATTCCGTTCCAGTTATCAGCAATGATATTAACAGTTTCACGAACAAGCTTATCATTTACTTTGCTAGAGGCATTCTACAGAAATACCATCCAGTCCTGGGACTTTTCCAATATTACTCCCTTGATTGCATCATCAGTATAATCCCTAGATTTATACTCACTTGTTTCATGGATGAAGTTAAGTTGTGGTAAAACTACTGATGACGTTTTGTCTACATCCGATCAGTTGCCAAAGATATCAGGATAATGTTCGGGCAAACAAGAGATAAATTTGTTGCGGTTCTTATAAAAGTAGCTCGATCTTTCAAGTGTAGGGGAGACACTGACAATGCTTGAAGACCAAAGGCTTGTTTAAAACAAATTATTCATTAATTTAGATTATTTACGACTGAAAGACATCTGAATTTTATTTGACATTTTAATTTGTCCGAATTTCTCTTTAGTGAACACATTTGTTTGCTTTCAGTGACTGTTGAAGGGATTCCTGATTTTCATTAAACGCAGATAACATTTTATGATGCAACTAACACTTTACATTTAAGAGTTGAAATATTTACGAATCATTATCATCAAACAAATCCGGATATTTAGATTTGCAGAAGCAAAGCACATCTATGTTTATATCATAGAGTGCACTTTAAAATGCTCCTGCGAGCCATAAAAAAAAACAGAACAATAAACTATAGGTCTAAGTTTTTCACGTATACTTGGATCACACTGTTTTGATACACAAACCCCTCTATTAATCTTAATATACTTTTACTTCCTCCTCATACCAAAAAGTGATGAGTACTGCCTTCCTATATATAATGCAATTAATCAATTTAGCCTGATTTGAACGAGAGTCGGTACAAGTATATTTATAGATTATTTTTGTGGCTGAAGAAAATGTTACGGATAGTAAGGTCAACAGGGGGGGGTAGATATAGAAAATGCAGCCAATTTTTGTTGATCTTGCTCACAGGAAATTGGCCAAGCCAATCCGACGTATGGTAACCTTTGCCTACTCTTGCGTTTAAGTAACGCACAGATAATGGAATAAAAGAAACATTCTGTCTGAAATCTTAAGAAAACACGGTGATGGTGTTATCATCATGACCCTTGTTAGGGGCATATATATAGCGACAAATACTTCCCATGTGCAAGAGGGAGGTGCATTGTCATGATTGTGTCACTTATACAGTATGACTGTGTAATCCTCTGCACCAAATCAGATTGCACTGCAAAACTAACCCCACTTTAAGCTATAGCCATGATAGTTATATTTCCCCAAAACATAGTGTATCCTTAACCTACTTCAGCTAATTGTTCTTCGTCAAGTAGGCATGTTTAAGACTATGCCGCAATGTATATGCTATGACTTACAAGCGCTCGTGCAACAATAGCTGTTCTGCTCTCAGGTCTTTGACTATCTAAGACATCTATCAAAGTTCTCACATTCCACGCAGCAGCAATTAAGTTATTCCTTTTTTTATGTAGAAATTTTGATATTTTTTTGTTTCATATTTTTAATATTTTCTCGTTTTCCCTACAAATATGGAGCATCCGTCGACCGCAAGAAGCCGACCAGCTAATAAATCTTTTGACAGCATGTTCAGCTCTTCCCAAAATTATGTGTGAGCAGTGTATTACTGGAGAATGCTGTTCGGACAATAGATTATCTATCGGAGATTGGTTCCATTCTATAAGCGAATTAGTCGAGGGTTTTAAATAAATCACTGGCTGTTAATGTGCAGATTTGCAGCTATTCGCGTCAAGCCCGCTAACCAACGCACGCCACTACTTCTTCATCGCCATAAGACTTTTAAAAAGTATATCTGCACATGATAGTTGCGACACATATTATACCCACTTGAACCCTACCACTGATCGCACAGTGTCAAACCGAGAAAGTTAGAATACCCGTCAGACGTAGCAAAGTTTTATTTTTTGGTAGTATCACTTCATAATCACTTACATTCACGCCTGCAGATTAGGCCACCATGTTGGTTTTTATTTTGGAGAACATACTCGAATAACTGAGAAGCACACTGCATTGCGACACATTTTTTTTTAAATGACATAAGTCTAGAAACGTATCTCTTTTACTGACTTAGTACAATAAAAATGGCTGGTATTTTCTACACAATAAGAACGTCAAAGGGATCTTTTATTGTTTAATACACTACGAATTCGACTTCGCAATCAAGCATGGAGGGGTGGGCCGATCCTTTATCTTCTTAAAAATGTATTTCTCACTGGAAAGAAACCTTTCTACTCTACAATTATTTTCAGTATATATGCTTACATATGTCCTTGGCTAGTATATCGCTTCCATATATGGAGATGTTCTGCTAGAGCAGTCTTTCTTACTGTGAGAAACATTTTCAAAGTCGTTTCCACAATATAATGGGAGTATTATCTCTTTTGTTCCTTATGTTCATTCGTGACAGCATAGACGCGGTCAACTATAACGCTATGTCACACGCAATTGCTTGACTGAGCTCAAACCACTCGCTTCTCCATGTAAGGCATTCAAAACAAGAACGTATATTCCTACCACAATTTCAACATAGTTTCATTTTTCTCTCATGTGCTTGATATCAAACAAAACATCCATAAACAAAATGTATTTCCAAGACTGTCCTATCTGTGAAGCACATAATCACGAAACCTCTTTCTTATAACCGATATGGAGGTCATCCTTAAATCGAATGTCAGCAAATGTCTGCATTAAATCTTCCATATAATCAATGAAAAATGACGATTCATTAATTCCGTTAAATACTTTTATTCTCCACTTTTTCGTTGTCTTCCTGGAAAGTGCCCGACTGGGCGTTAATCTATGCTTCCTCTGTTATTCGCAAAGTTATTTACGAGATCTCACTACTGTTCCAACTAAAAGGAACTTCCATTTCTTCTCAGTATAGTTAATGTTGAGTGAAATTTACATAAACATAGTTTCTTGCAATAAACCTACCATTTTTTAAGCATTTTTATGCCCTTACCCCTTCAAACTATAACATGATCGGCCTCAAGACAAATAACATTTAGTGTATTTATCATTTCCAATGCCCTCATAATATTTGTCATTAATAGGGCTAGGACAAGATCATATTGTTTTCCTTGTTTTGAATCTCGATTGTGGATTCGTTGATATATTATATGCTGTTATATAGAGTGACGTGGTTCTCGGTTGATTAACTGCGTCTGTGTCGAATATATACTCGAGAGTCAAAACAATGAAAAGACTATGCTGTTGTCACCACCCTAATCATTACTCAACAGAAAATCTATTCCCTTATTAATTTAAACCTTGAGTGGCGTATCGCATTAAGAAATATTTACTAATTATATATGAAAACGAACATTTCAATTGCCAGACACGTAAATTCCAGGCACGCATGTATTTTTTTTGTTTTTTCCTTTACTTTCGAATTCCGAACTTACTTATTTACGTTACTCTTCATTTGTTGTTATTATCCTATCTGATATCGATCTTTATTGATTTTTGTTTCTATCGCGGCTTTGAGGTCGACACACATTCAGTTGATCGAACATATATTTGGTGTACAAAAAAAAAGTCGTGAACGCTATCACGTTTTGCTAACGAAAAATGTTTTATTCTTGAAACGAACGTGTTTCTAAACTCACACCTCCATTTGTTTTCCTATCTTTAAAATATTCGTTTGTTTTTTTTTTTTTCAGCTTTATTTTCCGAAATGAATCGCGTTTTCATTTACTTCCAACTAGAAATACGTAATTCTACCTTGTCTTGTTAATCGCCCAAATTGGCGTTATACAACAGTTTGTTCAAAACCTGAACGCCCGGGGAAATAGGTGAAAATATTCAGCCTACATATATGCATGTACGAGTGTAAATCTTTCTATAAATAAAATTATAAGACAATTCAACCTGTATAAGGGTGTGATGCGATTGCCCGCTACTGTGAGAATTAACTTGAGCATTTTCTTTTTTATCGAATTATTTTAACAAAATGTAATAGCGTAAAGTAAAAGGAATTTAATAAAAATATATTCAAAACATTTTATTACAAAGTTTCACCATAATACATTTCGTGTTCCAAGTGAGTAAAATTACTAGTTTAATATTCTGCGAACATCAGATGGTCCAAAACTTTTCGCCGGTTTCAATTCAATTTTTGAAAATAAAAAAACAGCGTTTGTAGAAATCGTTATCCATAACAATAAAATGAATTTGCTCTCTATGACTTGATTTCATCTGCCTGTGTAATGTCTCGCTTGTAAATTCTGCTAGCCTTAACGTGCGAAATCAAGCTAAACTGTTTAATCACGTGATGATAACTTTACGCCATCTAAATGGTTTTGTAATCCTCAAAATAACTGATAATACGAGGGGTACCGGCCAGGAGAAAATGCACGCTGGGACAAGAGTTTCTAACCAAATAATCTTATAATATATCTTATCAGTAGCGCTGTGTAGGCACGAGCATTATCATAATGTAAGATGCCGTCCTTTCTATTGAAAAATTATTTCCGGATAAACATACCTCGGAATGGTATATATGCCAAATAAATATAAAAATAAAAAAAATCTGAAAAAAAATCATAAAAAAATCATTTCTTCTTGAACATCAGACCTAAAAGTGATCGCATACGTCATACAAAAACCTGTCGTTTGTATAACAGTCTGAAAACGAGTAACCACTGCTAAGAATAATACAGAAAAGTAATCACACCTCAATTACAATGAATGGCTCTGATCTTGGGGAAGCTTCATATCTTTACAAATTTCTTGAACGAACCTTCACTCTTTATCTGAAACACACATCAAATCTGTTGCGAAGATCACTCGATAAAACGATTGGATCCCTCTACCGCTCCAACAGGTATCTCACTGCCGATGCATTCCTCCGTGTAAGCGTCAGCTTCGCGCTGAAATTGATTACTATTGCCAAATCTGGGCAGGAGCTGCTCGGCATGCTCTATCCAGCCTTGATAGAATTCAAAACCGGCTTCGAAACATCGGAGGTGATAAACTTTTCTTTTCCCTGAAACCTCTTGCTCCACAGACGAGAAGTTGCGAGTCTGTGTCTATTCTATCGTTATTTTCATGGCAGGTTCTAATCTATGCTTGCCCCTTGCCAAAGTTTCATAAAATACACTCGAATAGCTAAAACCGTTATAAACGATTTCCTCTACTCTCTATCTGTGCCTTAATCTAAACACATATTATATAAACAAAGCTTTTGTTTTCTTAACTGCTTGCTATATTAGAAATCGAAGAATGCAGACAGTACTTTCTTTCGTAATTTTCGTTGTTTTTCTTGTTTTCTAACTAATATCGCCACTTAAATTTAGTGGTAGTTCTATTTTCATTTATTTGGGTTCGAGGAATGTGGATACCTTCGTTCAGGCTCAAGATATACTTTTTTAAGGGTAGCTGCGCGTGTAATTGTGAGACAATAGTTGCACAATCTCTAACCACGCATCCCCTGAATCAGCGCTGCTTGAGCCCAGTGGCAAGGAGGAGTACCAGACGACTGGAGACAATGCCAAGATAAGTGAAGAGCACAAACAACACCTGTAATTTCTAAATCGTCACTCACCTTAGTACTGACAAGGCTCAACATTTCTTAACATCAGTGATTTAACCGGAACCGGTGTGTAATCGATAAATATATTGTAGTAATCAATGAAAAAGTTACAATCTTGATATAAACAAATGGTCACAAAAGTAAAGATAAAATATGACGGTATATTATCTTTCTTTTTAAAGTATCTTTCAAGCAGAATAAGTTTTGCTAGTTTAATTCTCATTTAACTTAATGTTCTTCAAATGTGCTGGGCTGAGCTCCAATCTCTTTTTCCAGTGCCCACCATTATCTCTCAGAACCTGGCTACCTACAACAAAAATCTAAGAAATTATCAGTCTCTCTCCTTGTAGAAATAAAACCATACAGAACTTCCTGAACAAAATCTGTTTTCTAAAATATCCTATCAGTGAAGAAAGCTTCTCGCTAATTGCAGCACAGTTATATTTAGTGTATTTTAGCTATTGTCTTGAAAATAACCAATTCCTTCTACACATTTATTCTCATGGTAGCAATCATCGTACAAATTGATAATCGCTTTAACAATTTTCTTTGGATGACCAAAAGGCATCGATAAGCGGTAACTTCTGATGAGCTAAATAAAATAGCATCATTAACAATAATTTCATGAAAATCTATCGAACTTTTATTTCATTTAATATTATTTAATATTTATTATTTAATTTCAAAATATATGATAGTGGCTACATCTATTATTCTGATTGTATTATTCTAAAATTTACGACTGGAAAAACATTCGAGCTTTCTTATTATATCTTTCCTGAGAACATTTTATCAAAAATCTTAGTGGGGTCGGAAAATATAAGAGTTTTATACTTATAAGAAAATCTAAAACTATACATTTCAGGCTTTATATTAAATTTGGTTCAGATGGTCACATGGCGCCATGGTTAATCACGTTCGTTAATGATATGTTATAATGTGCAGTTTGCTGGTGGTTGAAAGTGATGTTTTACTAAATGCGATAATTTCTACGCATATAAAAATTCAAACTTCTATCCGGTTATGGATAAGGGAATGAGAACAATCTTCTTCAAAAATTAAATTCAGAGTCCAGTTTGTAATTCCGAACAGGGTTCTAATTTTTTATATAAAATTCAGAAAGTTTTCAATGAAAAGATGGGAATAGTAGTCCGAATAATGCAATGGTGCAGATGTAATAGAATATGTGCACATCCGGATTTCTCCGTAGGAAAATATGATTGGATGCTTATACGATATATACCGACTGGTGGATACGCCTGGCAGAGACGTCGAAAAATACACAGAAAGCCTCACGCTACTGAAAAAAAATATCTTCGGACATGATCTCTCGTTCAGTAAGACGACTTACTAGATTGTTACCCAAATTAACAGACTAAGATAACTCATCTAGTTCAAACGAATATAGTCGTTTCATGATATTTGATATGTAATAATGAGATTAAAAATGTTTTTGAAGCGAAAATTAAGTTTTATTAGAGCTTTTTTTTAATTAGACACTAAATCTTATAATTCGTTTCATTTCAAAACGAAACGACTATCAATACATTAAAGGAATGTCACATTAGATTTCGTGTGAACAACTAATTATGAATACTTCAGCACACCTTTTATTAAAAGATAAAGCGGCATAGGTTTATTATATTAAAATTATTTCTTAGAGGAGACATATTTAATTCAGAATCCCTCCTTGGCGATAGGAGTTAGCTTTTGTTGTCATAAGTGTTACAATCATACAATATAACTGAAGTCGTTTAATAAATATTTCCAAATATTTTTTCTTTTAACTTAGAAACATACAACTCAAGAATGTAGTCACTAACCCACATGTAGTTTAATAAAAATTATACTGAAAGCATTCAGCATGATATAAAAATGTGTTCTTCATTTCAATACTAACCTGGGTGCCCGGCATTTCCCGGGTGTTTTGAGATTTGTTGGATAAAAAAAGAAAGAAATATGGTAGTAGGCAGGCAGGCTCGGACCCGTACCGCGAAGGAGGAAGAGAACGTGAAGAAAGCGTGTCGTATTTGACCGTTGCGGCCATCGCCAAACCGGAAGTAATAAAGGTTAAGATTAAGGCTAGTCAATCAAAAAAACGAAATCACTTTCGAAAATACCGGTGAATAAAGTGACACCCTTCTTGTAGAAATGCGCCCAGTTGAGGGTGAAGAAATTAAAGTTTTAAGACGATTTTTCGGTATCTGTCGTCCGAAGGATCGAGCTTCGAAACGATACTAATCCCGTGCAAATCCGTCATCTTTATGGAAAGTTTTTGTCAGATGTATACACATACATACATTTAAACAGATTTTTGCTCTTTATAATATAAATAACGAAAATTTATATTAATACTTGAATTGTATCCGAAATTAACATCAACAAATCAAATGCATATAAATTGCAAAAATTCAAAATAAAAAGGTATTTAATCCGGAGACTTGATAACTCAGTTGTCGACAATCTTTAATGTGTCATGCTAAAACCTCTGTGTAGTTCTGAATTTTATCGAAATGGCAAGCCTAATTTGATTAAATGTTTTGTTACTGATTATTGTAAATCTCCTTCATTTTTCATAATGTAATTTCTTTGATATAAAATACAGTGATAACGCGAAAAACGTGTCCATGACGAACAAGAATGTCAATGAGTGGGTTCAATTTAGAAAAAAAAAACTTTCTTAAAACAAGGAGAGATAAGAAATTTCCACTTTTCCGCCATCCTTCGTATTTTGAAATTTTTATCAACTTCCACTTTTGAAAATTTAAGTTACAAGTTTTATAAGCTTACCTTAAAGGATTCGTAGAGTGTTAAATATTGGGCGAGTATATTTTTAGTAAATGATTGTTTTATCTCCAAACAAAAGGAGGGTGAACCTGTAAATTCACCCTTATCTATTCGTTTGTCCTTAATTTCCTCAATAACGACGCCTTAGAATCTTTTGAAATTTTGCACAAACATTAAACATTGTACGTGTAAAAAAAGTGACAGCTGGGATTTTCCGGGTAAACTACGGTTGCCTCTCCCTCTAGGGCGCCTTTTGGGTGAAAATGGGTGAACTTGACACATTTGATGCCTTGGGTTTTTATAAAACTTTCTGAAAGGAAGTAACTAACTGATTTCCATAGAATTTCGTTTGTCTATACTACGCGATAACTATTGCGCGTCACAATGACTTTTTTAGGACTAATACAAACACTCCATTCTGGGGACTATTTTACCATATTTGTCCAAAATGTTCTGTGTATGTCAATTTGGCAGTTTTGCATGGTGCTGAACTCAAATTTAAATATGTTAAGGCCTTGGGGACTTTGGGGGCTAAGTTGGGTGGGGGCAAATGATGGACTTAGTAATTTCTTTTGTTTGCATGGCACATAATTCAGATTTACATATGTTAAGGCCTAAAACTGCACTATTTGTTCACTTTCACCAGGTGGTGACGTCACCTGGGGACTTTTGGGGCTAAACGAGGATGAAATGCTGAGCTTAGTCATTTTTAAGCCTTGTTCACTGTGCACTCACGGTGGACCATGCATGCTTCACTTGTTTTTAATAAAGTTCAGTTAGATTCAACTAATGTACCTAAATATCAGCTCAAATTTGTGTACAAGAACGTCACACAGTAAAAAATAAAAACATGATAAAAGTTAGAAGTCGTTTCGAAGTCTTTTAGCGAAGCAGACTCGTATTGATGACTTAAGACCGATGATATATTTAGCACAGAATGTTCCATTCCGCGAAAAGCAGAAGAAAAGCGAGTGGTCAATATCTCAAAAGAACGTCTTTTATTGGAATTGATTATTCTTCCGTTTTCCTTGCGGTTGGAAAATATTTATTGTAGCCATTTTCATTATTAGTTACTTATGAAATATTTAGACCCCTCCCCCGTCGGAGAAAATGCAATGTATAAAAACTACAGGGATTACAGTAGTCCACATTTCACAGTGTAGGCTTTGCAGATAAAATTTAAAACGAGTCTTTTCTTATTCCTCACTCTAGTTTTATTGATGGTATCATTGTGTTAACGTAATCTATTTCCGAATGATTGCGCTCTACTTATAAAAGAATAACGTCTTAATAAAATCATACAATTAAGAATGCAACATATAATTGTGCATATACAAATACAGCGACTTCCTAAATAGCAATGAATACAATAGCATAATATTTATAAAACGTCATCTATGTTTATGTCAAATAAAACAGTATCGCTTAAGATTAGCTAGGTTGTCTATGTACCAGAAAGGGACATTTTGAAAATAAAAATGATAGCATCATTCTGTGGTTGTTCGCCTTGTGAATTTTGCAATGAAAAATAAAACCGAGTGTCTTTTGTCGGTATGTGACAGAGTTTTGCTCACACTTAGACGGTGCAAAGTCCCAGACATGGGTTTCTACTTTTCCTCAGGGTCGATTTGTTTATGGCTGGTCGCTTGATGTGCCCCTATAGAGGAATACCCACAAAAACACTATATTACCACGTATTTGTTTTATTTGATGGACGACTTAATCTAGGCACGTTTATCCTCATCTCATTAACAACACTGGACTCAACGGAGACAGAAAACGATAAAAAAGAAAAATAAACATACTAATCTTAAGAGACTTGAAGGAGCAACAGCATAGAAGACATTTCTGAAATGGTCTTTTCTAGGTTAAAGGCGGTATGTTAGTTGTCTTCTGCAATTCTAAGAGGTACACACGCCCAGTATATGACTTCTTGAAAGAACGTTCTAGTTTATTGCGAATCAATTGAGGACTTTATCCGGGAGTATGCCAATAGTGCTGCCCAGGCATTTTTGTATGCCTGAGTTCTCCTCCTCTGAGGCGCTGGCTTTTCAATCCCACTTTTCGACCCTAAGATCACATCTACTTGGCGTGGAAAGAAGATAAATAGCGACTATAACGACGATTGTTTTTACTACGATTATTGTTGCAGCTAGCGAAAACCAGTACAAATACACACACACACACACACACACACACACACACGTACAAACAAAATAGAATTCTAAACAAACGTATACCCTAACATGCATATATACACACATACTGAAAAACATTTTAAAACTCAAAATACCATGTTTAATGAATTTTCCGTACATCATCGTAATTAAGCAACTGTCTTCATATTGAATCAACTTCACGCAGCATGTCGAAAAATGTAACAACTGACCGACTCCCATCGTTGCACCCATTATCGTCATAATCATAACCACGAAAAGAGAAGCTATTTCATTACATTTTTCAATCACCATTTAAAAAGTTTCACGCCTTTTTGTTTGGCGTATTGAAAGAAATGCAACAGAGACTATGCTGAATGCAGACTAAACATTATCTTTACGGGATTTGAAAAAAATGTCACATGCCGAAAAACCAGGTGAGTAGGGAGGTTGCTCCCATCCGCTATTATTATTTCTCTTTAGAAACTGGTTAATAATAAAAGCGAATTAACAAGTGGTCTGGCCTGTTAAATAAACAGGGTATAACAAAGAATGTGAAATCAAAGCCAATAGTTCGAAAATAATGAAGTTGCAGTTACATACTACTAAATAAACAGTTCAGAAGGTAACACAATCTGCTAATCATATTTTACCTGAACCCCTAACAGCTACCCCATGTTTTAATTTAAAAGATATACATCAAGAGAGATGAATCTATTCTATGCGATTTTTAAATAAAACATTTCGTTTTCTCAGTTAATACTGCGAGTATGGAAACTTATTTCTTGATACCGACTAGGTCTTCAGCAGACATTTTTATTACAACAAAATAAGGGATATAATGATAAACCTTTTCTCAGCAACATGCACATAAGTTTAACTTTATTTTTTGATATACTGCATGAGGATGTTTTTTTTCTTTTTGTTCCGTAATTTATAGGCGGGTGTAAGGTTCAAATAATTCATAGTTATATTCTTACAACTATAGCGAGATTATTACATATACCATCTGCCACTTAGAAATCATTATTACTTAGCGATATTTTCCTTTCCGCCATCGAGATAAATGTTTTGAAAAGAACATTTAAGATAAGAAGAGTAGTTTGAATAATCCAAATAGCAGAAAAAATCAATTTTTATTTAAAAAAAAAATGTAATTGATTTTGACAAGAAAATGTTGTTTAGAAGACGTACATAATGTTGTCCGCTTCCTTCTTCGTGATCATGAAGAATAACATTGAAATAGCTGTTAGATATTAACCATCAGTTATAATCCTCGTCAGTTAGAGTATCTTTTTTTTTCAAATGGGTCACCACTTCTCCAAGCACGGAGGCAGCTCGATGATAAGGGTTAATGAGTGTACAGTAGTAAATAGGGCAATATCGAAGCAATCGTTAGTATATATTATTTAATTGTAATTTATTGAGATGAGTAATATTTATTAATTTTATTTATTAAGGACAATTATCCTCATCGACGGGATGGCAACTCTGAATCTCCCGACTGCATTCACTGCAATTACTGCCTTCAGTAGTTGCCGTCGTCTCACTATGTTTTGGCCAAGTAAGCCTATGGCCGGCTTTGGTTAGGATTGAAGTCGCTATCTTCAGACAATGCTCACCTTGAACCGTAGATATTAAACGTCTCTATCAACTGCGCCATGGCCCCGAAAGGCGATCAAAGTTGAAATTTTTGGTCTTATAAATTCATGTTTATTATCTGATCTTCCATGGTCGGGCCCGTACCGAATGGTATCTGCATCATTTAATTGGAATTTATTGAGATGAGTATTATTTATTAATTTTTATTTATTGCGGACAATTACCCTCATCTTTTATTTATACTAATAAAAGATGGGGATAATTGTCCGTAATAAATAAAATTAATCGTTAGTAGTTGAAACTTGGTAAATTGAATTACTTAAGGGCAAGGGTGATCAACAGCTTATTCACGTTTGACTTAAAGACAGCCATATTGTAAACAACTGGAAAGCAGATAAAAAGAGTGTTTTACTCGTACGCAGTTCTAACACAGAAGCTTTGATGGTAGAACCTAGGTTTAAGGTTAGGCACAGATAAAGAGTGCGGAAAATTACTGGTGGTGTTTTTAGCTAGACGAATGTTTGCTTGAAAGTTTGGAGAAGGGGACCGTAGACTGGGGCTCAGACGAGTACTATGAAAATATCGATAAAGCAGAGACAGACTCGCAAAGTCCTTTATTCGTAAAAGAGGTTGCAGGGAAGAGAAAAGCTATCTCTTACTAAGCTAAGAACCCTATTGTGAACTCTATCAAGGTAGGATCAGATGCTTCGAGCAGCTCTTTCCTAGATGTGGTAACAGTTCTCAATCCTTGCACGTACTCGGCTCTTATACAGATAGGGAATTGCATCAGTATTTAGATAGCTATGGGAGCGGTAGAATGATTTCACCATTTTTCTAGCGACCATGGTAACGGATTTGATGTAAGTGTTCTATTTCAGATCAGGAGTAAACGTCATCCTCAGAAGCTTGTTAAACGTGGCGTCTCCCCAAGACGAGAGTTATTCATTTGAATTGATGCCAAACGGGTGATGGAAAGAATTATATATTTTTATCATATGAAAATGTTTACTTTTTGTGTTTGATGTATCCTAAGAATACTCATACATATATTAGAACACGACAATACACATTAAATCAAACGTGCATCTTTATATTGCGTAGTATTTAGCCGAAATTATGCTAAACATATAGAAACACGTTACATAAGCGACAAAAACAAATATCGCAAACATAATACGATATTAACCTTCAAAAATAGTGTTAAATAAAATTTCATATTGAATATAGAGTAAAGCACAGCAATGTATAAATTAAATTTACATTTTTTTTTAATTTCTGTTTAGAGACTTCAACTGAAAATACTTAGGATTTTTGTTGCAACAAATGCATTTTCAAATTCGCGCACAGTAAACCGCCTACAGATCATATGTTGCGCATAGTTCAACACCATTTTAAACACTTAGCCTCTCGTCACGGGTTATGTAAAATCAATCAACACAACTGATGCTTTCTCCCATCTTTACGTATAGCACTGTTTTGTCGATTTTTCTGCTGTAAGTATTACACGCATACCTGTTAAACTGCACCTTAACGTTATCGTAAACACATAATATACACGTAAATGTTTACTGTTATTAACTTAATGTAGCTATTTTCACGTTGAAAATGAAGAGCTATAACAATTTATGTGAATGTTTCATTATTTTCAAAACTATATTTTTTTTTTTACATGGAGTTCACTACTTATCAAGGCCCAATGGCCACACGGGGGTAAGGGTTATTGTGTGTACAGTAATCAAAGGGATAGTGTAGCAATAGTATTGGAGAATTGGTAAGGTGTCATTACTTAGGGGTCGGTTTCTCTGGAATTTGTTTGTGTTAGACTTAAAGACATCCAGGTTGAAGTCGGGAGGGAAACAGGCAAGCAGAATTGGATGCAAATAGCTTCCATAATTACGAGCCTTTTCAGAGATGAGCATTTGATACAAGTTTTAAAACTACATCTTACCCTCCCTCCATTCAATAGTTAAAACCCTTCTAAATTTGTTTTAAATTCCAAATGTCTGGCATCAATTGGGATGGATGGCTCTCGTATGGGAGAGGCCCCGTGTTTTGACAAGCTTCTGGGTTTGACCTTTACTCCTCATCTGAAATGGAACACGTACATCAAGTCTGTTGCCAAGGTCGCTGGAAAGATGGTGGGATCCTTCTACCGCTCCATAAGATATCTCACTACTGATGCAATTCTCTATCTATATAAAAGCCAAGTACGTCCAATAATGGAATACTGCTGCCATATTTGGGCAGGAGCTGCTAAAATCAGCCTATCCTGCCTTGACAGAGTACAAAATAGACTTCGTGGCTTAGTGGGGGATGCCCTTTTCTCTACCCTGCAACCTCTCTCCCACAGAAGAGACGTTGCGAGCCTATCCTTGTTTTATCCTTATTTCCATGGCAGGTGCTCATCTGAACTCCAATCTCTGGTCCCCCTCGCCAATCTTTCACGAAAAACACCCGTCTAGCTGAATCGACTGTTAAAAATTTCCCCCACTCTTTATCTGTGCCTTAATCAAGACGTGGATTCCATGAATCAAGCTTCTTTCTTAGAACTGCACGCCTGTGGAACTGTTTCGTCTGCCTGCTTCCCACCTTACTACAACTTGGATGTGTTCAAGTCCAAAGTTAAAAAATTCCTAATGAAGCGCCCCCTTAAGTAAACACTTTATCAAATCTCCACACTAACGTAATGTACTTACAATAACCCTTATCCCTGAGTGGCTTCCGGGCCTTGATATGTGGTGATCACTATGTAAACAAAAATTTTTTTCTTGATAATTTTTTTCATAAACTTTAAAACGCAATTTTTAAAGAAGATAATTAAATTTGTTTCAATGAATTAATTAAAATATTATTGTTAGTTCTACTTTCAAAACACTTCATTTTATAAACATTAATTTTCATGCTTTTATAATTTGATAAAATTTTGCATATAAATACTTTCCACTATTTCGTACCTTTCCAGATATAAAGATTTTTAAATTGACACAAACCCTTTATTTTATTCACAGCGGTCACATATTCTAGTTCTGTAGTCCAAAGCAGATAAGAGATCGTAAGCATTACGCAATCGTGGCATTATTATTCGAGTATTTGGAAAAATTCAATTGTGAAACTAACATTTTAGCTTAAAGGTGAAACGCTGTGAAAATGACATTCAGGATAAGGACAGTTTTCAGAAGAATCCAAATAATACTATTATACTGCTGGGTTTGTGACGTATTTGTGTCTCAGAACGGCACCCAATTATACGTATGTTGTCCATTATGTTGAATGGTAGTGTGTTGAGCGTGTACGTTGCAAATAATCAATGTCGGTTGCGTTTCAGTCATAAATAAACCATATGTATCCTGTGTTGTGTAATTGACTATTGTCCTCGTCCTAAATGTCTATTTTACGACCCGTGACCCATCTCACCTTGCTGTGTTGTTGTGTGCGTATCAACATAATACCCGTAACAAATGCATGACGACGTACCTATTCTGCTGACTGTGTCCTCTGGGAAGGTCTTCAACCGTCCTTGGGGAGTTAGAGTCTGTGTAAAGTAACACTTCAAGACAGAACCCAAGAAGATGTGAGATTGTATGCATTTTATCCACTTCGAGGTATTGATCATATCAGAAAGATGTGATCGACAGTCTTGGGCTTTGAGATTCTTCTGTCGCCATTCTAAGACTCCTTTCACACACGTGATCGGCCCGTTTTTAACCCACATGTCTTCGTCCGTGTCTCAAATCCAACGGCCTTGTGCTTGCATGAACCAGAACATGTGATATGTAACACGTCACTTCCAGTTTCCGTTCGCATATTTATTCCGGTGTAAACTTGACCGGTTACAGCGTTTGACATGTTTAACAACCTGTAAAAACCTGACGATTCAAATCTCTGTTGTCCACTCATTGCTAGATATAGATAGAAAGATATATAATTTACTGCTTCTGTCCGGCCAATCTCTATCTATACGAATAACCAATCCTCATCTAAAACTATTTAGAAACTTAAATCTGTTTTATTTTATGCTTGTATTGCTTTGAAAAAAAAAAACAAATAACGAACAATTTATAAGTTACATAGAGGCGAAAAAATTAGGCAAGAGAAATTTTATGAATGAAAACATTGCCATAACAAGAAATACAAATGTCATATAAAAGAGATTTTTATTGATTTTAGCCATAAGCAGGGCGTGGGGTTCCTTCAGTACGAACGCCAATAAAGTATAGAACATTAGTGAAATTGCTTCTTGTTGACTGAGGTATAACTATAGTCCTGTGCAATCCGAAGAGATTATAATATGAATAGATTTATTGTTACTCGCCTTATTTGTAGTATTGGTGTTTCAAATCACATTTTTCGACTATTGTGTCACATTTTTTGTTGGGGTAGAAGTGTAAATATATTGTTTGCCCGTCAGCTTCTGGGAATAATACAAGTACGTAATCAGGGGAAGCAAAATATATTGCACCGAAAAGTAAATAAATCAATGAAGAGTGTGGAAATATGTCAGGTCGTCTATAACGAGTGCAAGACGCCTTGAGACATTCTCGTGGTCTTTATAGTAAGTGAAAGCGTTCATTATTATTCGAAAGGTTGAGAAACACAACAATAACTATGGTTTCAAACTCTTAGAATATTTCTGTTTAATGTTCTAAAGTATTGTTATCATACTAAAAAACAACGTGTGTGTCCTTCAAATGTAAGTAGATATATATTTTGTAACCGAGCCAAGTCCATCGTTTAGCGTCTCTACTGACTTATTTTTCTGTCAGTTTTATTTATGCGTCTGCTAAGTGGAAAATGTTAAGCTTTCTGAAATATGGAGACTTCCGCACGAGGCTTTCTTAGAAGATGGAATGTCAAATCACGCGAGATGACAAGTGACGAGAAAATCTCGACTCCATATAAAAGCGAGCCACAGACAACAAGAGCAACGACCGCCATAAAGGCTGGGAAACACAATTATTTTTTACAAGCGTATAAAGGAAAACGCTCTTATGATCATACATAACGTATTTCGCATCAATGCACATGTAAGATTCAATAAACTGTCAGTGAATTGTCTTTATTTCCGTTTCATGTTGTGAATGATTCGTATTATGAGTATTATTATTTTATCATCTCTCTAAAAAAAGTAAGATGCCTGTACCTGTTATATATATATATATATATATATATATATATATATATATATATATATATATATATATATATATATATATAAAGCTGAATGTCTGTGTGTGTGTCTGGTCGTCAGTACGATCCTATATGGTTGTCTATTTAAAAAAAAAACTGATTATATATAATGATAGAAGATGTATCGAAGCACCGGAATGGGTATGTTTGATCTGGCAGAACGGTGGTTCATTAAAATTGCAGGGTCTGAGTTCACGCCTGGTCCACAAAGAATTGAAATAAAGAAATTTAAAAATTAAAAAAACGTTTACAAGTGGTTTGGATATAGATGTACATAAGAATACTTTGATAAATATGTTTTAACTTAAATGAGGATGGTATAATAAAAGTTTGGGGCCAGCGTTCGCGCCTGGCCTCAATAGAATGGAAAGAGGCAAAAACTTTAAGAAAGACATTTCATATCTATCTGCGTAAGTATACTTTGATAATTATGTTTCAGTTTGAAGAAATATGGTATAATAAAATTAGGGGGTGTTCGTTAGCACCTGACCGTCATAGAATTGAAATATGGCACAAAGTTTAACAAGGTTTTTTTATATAGATCCACAAAATACTGTGATAAATGTTTTAGTGGGAACAGGTATGGTATAATAAATTATGGGATTTATCTATTTTATTTTTACTTTCATCATATTTTGCTTTGGTTTTGATACCCTCAAATTCGAAACTAACTCTTTACAGCCCTTCGTTTTCATAACCTATCATACTTTCATAAATCAGAATCCATGTTCTGTAGGCTGTTTTTGAACCCAGTCAACGATGGGTACTTTTGCTAGTATATATATATATATATATATATATATATATATATATATATATATATATATATATATATATGATGTTGTGATGATGATTGCAACGTCTTGTCAGACGAGTGCCACTCCCTCAGATTTAAAATCCATGAGCCCTAATACCTGAGGGAGTATATATACAAATATGATGTTACAGAGTCTTAGCTTTGTACGACAGCTAAGTCTCTCTCTCGGTTCAAAATGTTGAGATCCAGCAACAAGCAAGAGCAAGATAGCCAACAACAAATTAAACTGCAGACCAGCTTAATGCGGGTAATGGTCTTCCGCTTTATGTTTTTTTGTTTTTTTTTAAATCAGAGATTTGCTTCTCCTAGAAAGGTTGCCTTCACCACGGCTTACGGGAGCCCTCTCCACCCCAATACACATATACACACACACAAATATACACGGTGCTAGTTGGCCGTTGACCCAGAAAAAGAGTTCATTCGCCCTTTGGCGATATATATATATATATATATATATATATATATATATATATATATATATATATATATATATATATACATATATACATACATATATATATATATATATATATATATATATATATATATATATATTCAGATAAGTATTGTTTAATAGCACAGAGTTTTTTCTGCATGGTAAGCTTTTTTGTAATTTTTCAAATTTTCGAATTGTGGTCCTTATTTATCGATCGAATATGTGCCAGAAACTTCCATAATTGTCTTCGTCTATCTGTTTCTTTCTTTTGGTTGTTTTCTACAAATATCCTGGACTGAGTTTCATCAGTCAAAAGTACTTGCAAAAACCAACAAAAAAACAGATGGTCGAAAACCACTGTGAAAAGTTCTTGCACAGATTCGATTGAGAAATAAAAACGACAATTCGTAAAATTGAAACATTTATAAAAAAAAAATGTCATTAAGCAAAAACACTCAGTACTATTCACCAATACATTTCTGAATGGAAACATTCTGCTTAATCACACACAATATATATATATATACATATATATATATATATATACGTATATATATATATAAATAAATATATGTACATATATGTATATATATAAATAAATATATGTATATATATTTATATATATATATAAATAAATATATGTATATATATTTATATATATATATATAAATAAATATATGTATATATTTATATATATATATAAATAAATATATGTATATATATTTATATATATATAAATAAATATATGTATATATATATATAAATAAATATATGTATATATATATAAATAAATATATGTATATATATATATAAATAAATATATGTATATATATTTATATATATATATATATATATATATATATATATATATATATATATACATATATAAATTAATTAATGAAATTAAAAATAAAATATGCGGATACATAGGATTTTTGTCAATTCAATTAAGAAAAAAAACATTATATAGAAAGAGCTCTTATAAATGGCTTTATGCCTAAGCACTTTGAAAAATAATTTAAAAAAAAAACTACTTAAATTCCTGCTCCCCTATCCCAACAATTCAGAACTCAATCAACTAATCCTCTCCTAACCCCTACACCTATTCTTATGTATCCCCATAGAATACACACTTGCATAGGATCGGCAACTTTTTCTTTTAAAGCTGTCATTACTAGTAACACATCTTTCTATAAAAACACTTCTACAGAAAAAAAAACATTCACTGTCCACCCTCGCAAGATAACTAAATTCTAATAATAGTAATTACTTTCCATATGTCTCTATATAACGAATATATATATACATTTTGTAAAACCCACTTGATATATATATATGTGTGTGTGTGTGTGTGTGTGTGTGTGTGTGTGTGTGTGTGTGTGTGTGTGTGTGTGTGTGTGCGTGTGTGTGTGTGTGTGTGCGTGTGTGTGTGTGTGTGTCGCCGTTGGCAGAACTCAGATACGAGTATACATTTTGCTCATTAGGATTAAGTACGGCTCAGCTGAAAAGATTTTTAGGTGACCCACGAGCGTGGTTTTCTGCCGCACACACATTAGATGCGTGTGTCACATTTTGTTTCGTAGGGAACAAATAAATAACCAGTCGATATCCGGTGGACAACCTCGGTCGTTCGTATGCTTTGCAATACATGTTGTTGATTAATTTGGGCGTTCTGTTTTTCTTTGTAACACTTTAACAGGGTTATAAGAATGGCGATGTCGGATTTCGAACTGACAGGCGTCACTTGAAGTAAATAAAAAAAACAAAAAACAAATACCCCCAGCATCACGATGAAAGGCTAAATTAAGCCAAATACGTATTCAGGAAACACGGATAAAAAGAAAGTAGAGAGAAACTTGGGAGAACCAAATGAGCACGTAAAAATAATATTTGAATTGCTAACTCGTAGAATATAAGAATAGTTCCATATTTTTTCTTCTTTTCACGACATATGTGCGCACTGGTAGATAGAAAATGAAGAAAACACGGACTATATTTTGCATTATTTAGACTATTATTCTAATCTTGATTGTTTTTTTTTTCACAACGTTTCAGCCGCTGTAACCTCTTTTGAGATGAGCTTTATATAAAATCATCATATTTAGAAAAAAAAAAGGAATTGACCCGAATTTGTTCATAAAAAAATATAGTTGCGCTATTTGCGTTTTGAATTTCGTATGGATATGTTCGTTGGGAAAGTAAAAAACCAACATGTTTATTATTCAATAATAACACCCAGTGTTAATGCAATTGATGATAGTCGGAAGTAACATTGGCCAAATTTTTGTGAAAAAAAAAATACAATTACGATGAGAATAATAGCTTGAATTATAATAAAATAATTATTGTCAATCCTTATCTCAAAAATATACATTTATAAGAATACGTGTTTATTTTTCTCATTTAATTAAATAAGTGTGTCAGCGAAATCTTTTTGGGTGTACTTGGTTTTCAGCCGTTTTTAGCGGCAGGGTCAACATTTTATGTTCTATGAGAACATAGCAAAAAATAAAAAAGTGGTAGTAGGAAGGCAGGCTCGAACCCGTACCGCGAAGGCGAAAAAGAATGTGAAAAAAAAACGTAACGTCTTTGTTGTTGTGCCCATTACCAAACGGAAGTAACGTTAGTTTAAATTAAGGCTAGGCAATCGAAAAGAGGGATGACTTTCCAAATTATCGGCGAAAAAAATCGACCCCTCCCTATAGTTGAGGGTGAAAAAATTAATGTTTTTTGTCAATTCTTCGATATTTGTCATCCGAAGAATCTAGCTTCAAAAAGGATACCGATCTCGTGAAAATTCGCCGCCTCTGTCAAAAGTTTAAGGCAGATATGCATACATACATTTAAACAACAGACATGTAAGATTTATATCATAGGTGAAATATAATTTTACAATTATTCGTTTTATGGGTATATTTATGAATCAGCTTTGTATCTCAACCAAAGCAATGATTTTATTGTTCGATATTTTGTTTATTTGTTGTCAATTTATGTTTTGTTGTAAGGAATATATTGGGGTGATAAATAGGAATTCGGTCTATATATCTTAACTATTTTGTGTAAATATTTAGCTTACTAACCACCGATTATTTTAGGACATCGTTAATTATCAATTATTGCATTATCTGTATAACTCAAGTTTATATATTTGAGAGAGTGAGAGAGAGAAAGTTGGAAGTGATAGAGAAATCGTGGGAGAGATATTAGAGTTATGTAATTCTCTTGAAATAAATATAATTTGTATCGATCGGCGTAATACGAAAATTTGACTGCTTCGATTGCGTTCTTACATTGAATTCTTTAATTGTGGGTTCACAGGAAGATATATGAGAATTGCCAACATCCACAGTAATATTTTTTGTCATGGAACCGACAGAATTCGAACTTGCACGCCCACATTGCTGGTCCTCGTTGGTGTTTACACTACCAGGGCCGCTGAACACCTTGGGATCATTTGATTACTTAATTTCGGTTTCTGTGATTTTCAGTATTTCATCTTATTTTTTTTTAATCACAACAAGATTCAATAGCTTCGAGTATTCAGTTTGTTTTTGTAAGTATGTTTTCGCATTGCTCCAGAATCTTAATGGTTAGATTTCCTTCCTGCTGCTGTTTTGCAGGTGATTTGCATGAACGACACACATCACCACCAAGCAATCGATGGCATCTTCTGAGGTATAATGTGGGGCAACTTTGCAGCCTCCTTGTCCGTCTTGTTTAGCCTTGTCCAGTCTTAGTGCTTCTTGTTGCCACCGTATTTCCCGGATATAAAAATGTTTATACTGCGTAGAAGAAAAGCATCTCGATTTACTAATATTACATAACAAAAGCCGCTGAATTATCAGCATTAAATTCTAGAAAACATCTGATCACCTTGCTAATATATATATATATATATATATATATATATATATATATATATATATATATATATATATATATATATATATATATATATATAGTAACAATCCTTTAATTTGAACTTCCTCTAAAGTTGTACTTCCTCTCATTTGGACTTCTTCTAAACCTGGACTTTCTCTAAACTTGAACTGTTTCGTCATTGACATTGTGTTAGCATATTTGATGCGGAGTTGCAGTAAAACTGTTTAAATGGTTTAGTCAGATATAGCGCAGAAATGTTAATATTGGTACTATGTAATTAATTTAGATTAGCTATTGATAATTAATTTACCCAAACTGTAATTCTTTTTCAGATTATTATATTAAAAAAGTGTAAAACAACCTATCACAATGGCTTGCAACTCTAGAATCAGAAAATACATCTTGTCTAGAAAGAATTCTTGAAACCAAACTGTTACCGACCACCCACACTGTTCTTAAATCACTTAATGCAAATGATGTTGAAATGAGGGTGCAACAAGATGAGGTAACTACAGATCAATATCCTGAAGGCAGTAATGGTGATGAAAATAGCGACAGCATCCATTCTCTTGACCCTAATGTAAATAACTAAGAACACTCGGATGAAGCAATATCATGGGATGATGCAGCAAAGTCTATGGAGACGGTTATAAAATTTCAAGAAAAAGGTCCTTACTTTAGTGACAACTATGTTTTGCAAGCAATGTCACTTCGAAGAGATATAATAATAAAGAAGCTGCAGAACCAAGAAATTGTAGACTTTCGTGATCGCTTACGGAATACAATGGCAGCACCCGAGAGCTTAATGAGACTCAGTCAATGAATAAATGAATAAATAAAAACATAAATGTATGATTTCTGTAGATGATAACCTCGGTATTAAATACCTAACAACTAAGAGTAGATTTAATTTATTTTCAATGTTTTGTTCCTGGTAATTATATTTAACAATTCTTACTTGCAATATATGGTAAACTCAACTTGATATATACTTGAAGTATCATATAGCAATGAATTTCATTCATTATTTCTTAATTCTTAGAAAATTAAAGTTAACTGCAGCAATTTTTTATCACGAAACTTAAGCAGCATCCTCTAATTTGAAGGAAGCGGATGTTTAAACTATAGTAGTTATATATATATATCATTGTCACACAAATTGGTTAATAACGGTTTATCTGGAGTAAAACTAGACCCGATATCGGGAATGTGTTTGTATTTATAATTTAGGGGAGTGTTGTTTGATTATATATAACATACAGTTTTGCTATTAAAGCTAAGAAACCGATTCTGATGTTAAATTCCTGAACATCCTTGCATTAATATTATGACGTGTCTAAATTCCTTGAGTAAACTAATGGAGTGATCGCAGGAGGTAAATCGACTTACAAGCAAATGAGTTTTTTTCAACGGAAGACTTGAGATTTAAAGTTAATTTTATAGTTAAAAAACTTGCAAATATTTCAAGGCTTTATATTTAAATCTCTTTGAATTTAGACACGAGCTTAACATATACAATTATAAAGTGTAAAACATATATATATATATCTATTCCAAATTTATAGAAAAAAACATCTTTATACAATTGTACTTGTGGCAACTCCAATGAAGTAATATTGTAATAACAAATTCAATAGGTTTTGTAAAGGCTTTTTTCTATTGAATGCTGATCTTAATAATTGCAATGCTCAAGACAGAACCGTTAAATGCAAAATGGTTCTTTTCATGTAACATAGATATTCATCCTAAAATCTTTAAGTTATCAGTAAATATAGTTTTTTTTTCGAATGAAACAATCATTAACCTCCGAATTAGTATTGGTCTCTTTGAAAACTGATAAGCAAATAAACACAACTTATTACCAGAGAGACGATGCGAATATTTATAAATCAAACTTTGCTGCGGTTTCCAGCAGAACATTTATTTAATTTGCATTTCCTTTGGAATCCATAATTTCAACATGTTGATTCTTTCTATTACCATTTTATTACTACTAGGAATTTTCGTATTGGATTTCGTATTTGTAATTATATAAAATAATATTCTTGAAATTGACGCGGATTATTAAAATGCTGCATTTCATTCAGATATATTTTTAAGTTATCGAAATATTCGATATGCGATCGAAATGATTTTTATAGACTTTTTAAAAAAGTTCAATCAGTGTTATATCTGTGTAGTTATCAAAGTTAAATCATTAATAATTTTAAATTATTCGGGCTTTGCATATTAGTTTTTACATTATTATAGTGTTGAGGTTTAACTAGATATTTTCCCACTCTGTGCTTGTGTAAGTTTACCTAACTATCCAGTTTATATAATTAGCAGTATACACAGT
>NC_136504.1:95582130-95594630 GCF_053919585.1 Euprymna scolopes | reverse complement strand
CTTCTAAAAACAATCCAAGTAAATCAATCCCCCTTATCTGTTCGGTTGTTGTAAAAATGGAAGGGAAAAATGGAAGTTGCTTTAAATCAAAATAACGTTTCCAATTATTTGTTGGAATAAAAAAAGAAAACTATTTTCTACAAATCCAATGTTGCTTTCATTACAAAATTGTTTAATTAAACTTTTAAATGTTTTACGCAGACTTTTCAATTATTCTTTTTCCAACTATATAGTTGCTTTAATTTTCTAAAACACTTTTCGTAAAATTTATTTGTCCGAGAAAGAAAGAAACTATTTTATAAAAATCCGATGTTGCTTGAATTACGAAATTGTTGTATTAAAACTATAATTTTTGTACGAAAATTTTTCACTGAATGTTTGTCCAATTATAATTTAATAAATTTTTATACAATAAATGTTTTGGATTTGTATTGGTTATCAAATGGTGCTCGCCCATATTAAACCCTGATAAATATGCCATCTGATTGTCTGTTTTTAATAACCAAAAATGTTCCATGTAAAACTTTATTGTTCTCATTAATGAAAGCGGAATATGTCCAATGAAACTGGTCTCGGAATAGACACCGCACACGTCGCCCTGTTAAGAATGGCTTTCTGAATAGACAACCCGTAACCGTATCAGTATACCCGGACATCTATCGAAGTTGACATGTGGAATGTGACCGATGGTTTTGCCGTAATGTAATAATGTACAGGCATACCATCCTATCTCTAAATTCCTAAGCTCCATTCACACTACTTAATTTAGGTGACTGAAATAGGAATTTTAAGATTAAGGACAAAACGTAATTTCCCCCAGGGAAAAAAGTCTATGTACACGTGAGGGAAACCAAGTAATGAGATTTTTTTTCAGTGCAAGCTTACCAATTCAGTTATTTTTTGAAGTTAAGTGAATGCAATGTAAAAATATATGTCTAGCTAAATATTAGTATTCTTTGTATAATTCAAAGAAAATTATTAAAGTTAACTCATAAGCTAATGAAGTAAATTTACCAAAAAGAAACACCCTGTTTGTGCTAAAAATAGCGTGAGTAGTGGAATTCATTTGGGTATGAGTTATATCGTAACGATGTTTAGAACCGCAATGAAATCTGGAAAAATGGGAACATAAAAAGAAACGAAACGAAAACATACGAAACGCAGTCAACCGGAACGTCAGTTTTTAGAGATGCATATAGAAATGCATTGTTTATATTTTTTAATGTAGTAATTCTCGGTGTGAGTCGGCGGGTATGTTAAAGCCAACAGAAATTGATTTGTTACTAACCGAGATTGATTTGTTCGTAGTCGCTCTAAGTGAAAATTGACATCTTACATGTTGTAATGCGTTAACCGAAAAATTAATATGTAAATCAGTAATCGAAAAATAGTAAACAGAAAAAGAAAGCAGGGAACGAAACCAAACGGAATGTAACGGAAATGATATATTATATGTTAATGAGAAAAAAGAAAAGGAGAGAAAAGTTGTTTTTTTATACTAATGTAGTAATGTTTCGAAATAAATTGTAAATAAGCAATGTATAATTATGAGACGTGCAATGACCCGTAGTAGGGGTCATTTCAGATTTTGTATATAACTACAAAACCCCTAACCGGTGTGAGTGTGTAGTAGTTCCTCGTGAGCGACGAAGCAGCGGTGTAAATATGGAGAAGGGAGAGGAGGGATATAATAGAGAGAAAAGATTTTACAACTTCCACTAATTCTTAGGGTTTTGGCACTGAACTCTCACCAGACAAAATATAGGAACGTACGATTATCGAGCAAGTGTAGAGGTAATAGGCACCTCAGATAATGTACCGCAGTTTGTGCATATTACATTTGCATGAAATGTCTTGAGTTTTAATTCTATTATGGTCAAACTCAGAGGGGAAAATTACTTCATTTTATATATATATATATATATATATATATATATATAATTACTTCATTTTATACATATATATATTTACAGAGAGAGAGAGAAAAAGAGAGAGAAGAAGAAAGAAAAGATAGAAGCAGATAGACAAGAAGAAGATAGATAGAAGATAGATAGATAGAAGATAGATAGAAGATAGAGAAGAGATAGAAAAGAGAAAATAAATAGAATAGATAGAAGATAGAATAGTAGATAGAAAAAAAGAGAAGATAGATAAAGAAATAGATAGATGGAAGAAATAGATAGAAGATAGATGGAAGAAATAGATAGAAGATATATGGAGGAAATAGATAGAAGATAGATAGAAGAAATAGATAGAAGATAGAAGATAGAAGAAGATAGATAGAATAGAAGATAGATAGAGAATAAGAGAAGAGATAAAAGAGGCACAGAAATTTCTTTGTTGACCAAAATACCTAAAGTTTACAGCAACAGATGGCAAATACAATTTTATTAGGTTTACACTATTTATTATTACTTTATTTGACTATTGAACGACATTTAAGACACATTAATTCGTAATATTAAGAAATTGCATTCCATCCTAGGAATGTCATTATCACAATCGCACAGATATACAATGGAAGTAGCTGTTGGTTTCCACTCTAAAAAAAAAGTCCTACTCCTACTAGCATTTGACACCGGAATGTTTTCTGCACTAATTTTCAGGCGCATATTATGCACACCATTATCTTTCATTGCCTCTAACCCCAAAATTAATGATTTCTCCCTCCTAATTTCTCATTCTCTCCTTGCCTGAAAAGTTTATATACCGTCATTCTGGATTGCACGAAACCTTATTAAAAATGAACGCTACATAGATTACAAAAAATGGCTTCCCGAAAATTCGATATTGCAAAACTGATTTATATGTTCTTACACAAAATTATAAATATATGTTTTTTTAACGTTTTATTTGTTTTATTTTAATTAAACTCCCGTACGCAGACTTTAAAAACATGTTTATACAATTATATATTTATACTTTTGTATAAAATACAGGTTTCTGTTTACAAATACCTTCCGCTCGAAACAAAAATGTCTTATTATTTATTTGTCGGGGTTTTCTGTTATTTATTTATTTTCTTTTGCATTTCGTTATTTATTTATTTCAGTTACAGTGACAAACGCTCATAAAAAATAATTATATTTTATTTTCGTAAGAAACATGACGATATAGTAATACGGTTTTACTAAAACATTATTAAGAATACAGGCGATAAAACAATCGCTTCCTTTTGTTTTCTTTTTCGCAGACTTTTAAATATGTTTATACAATTATATATTCATACTTTGGTTTAAAATAAATGTCTTCGTTTAGAAATACATTCCTTTCGAAAAATAGAAAAATTGTCATTATTTATTTCTCGTGTTATTTGACAAATAAATCGAAATTTCCTTTTCATTTTTTATATTTTTTTCGTTTTGTTATTTATTTACTTCAATTACAGTAACATGCACTCATAAAAAAGAATGCGTTATTATATTTTATTTTCGTAAGAAATATAACGATATTGTAATTTCTTTTTACTAAAATATTATTAAGGACACAGGAGATAAAACAATCGGCTCCTTTTCCTTTGATTTTTAAGTAAAAATGTTTCAATAACTTTACATGAGTATAATGTAAGCACGTAATATTTGTACTTTGGTATAAACTAATGTGAGAATTTTGAATTGGTTGACTTGCCGAGGGTAGGTCGGTAGGGAAGAAAGGAGTGCTGGTAGCTGTGACCAACACGGCCGGTGCTTATTCCTTACAAGTTAAATAGACATTCCAGTCACGTGTGAATCTCGTTGACTGAGAGGTGAAGTAGATAAAAAGGGGTGGCCGCTCTACTGTTGTTGTAGTAGCTGTTGCTGTCTTTTAGAGAAATTACATTTCGACCATCGTTACCCATTTGTTAGTTTTACAAGGAAAGACTGTTTGTAAGCAACCTCGACATTTCGTTGCAAGACTTAAACCGTCTTTTCTTCCCCCACCTACTCGTCGGTATGCTAATTCCGAAACTAACTGTTTTCGTTTACAAATATCTTCCGTTTTAAAAAAAAATTCTTATTACTTATTTGTCGGAGTTTTCTTTTATTTATTTACTTTACTTTACATTTCGTAATTTATTTACGCCAGTTATAGTGTTAAACACTCATAGAAAACATAATTATATTTTATTTTCGTACGAAACAAAACGATATATTAATTCGTTTTACTAAAATATTACGGGCACAAGCGATAAAACACTCGGTTCCTTTTCTTTTTTTTTTTTTTTTTTAAGTAAAAATGTTTTAATAACTTTCCATGAGTATAATTTACTCACGTTATTATTTCACATGTGAAGATGTGATTTTTTTTGTTTGGTTTGTGTATAGAAAGTTGATTTTGTATTTTTTTTCTTAGGACCTGCCCAAGCGTAGTATAAACACACCCAACCTCCCTATGCTAAGAACGGCTTTCAGAATAAACACCCCAACCTACCCGTGTTACGAACGGCTTTTGAGGTTGAGGTTTTCCGAAAGCCTTTCTTAACATGCGGACGTCGAGATGTTTCTAATAATTTGGCACAATGATACTCTGCCCTTTCTTTTAGTTTTCCTTTTAAAATCTTTCCTTAACTTTATTTCTTCTTACTATTTTTTAACGTCTGTTCACTCGCGTTTCTCTTTGCAAAATCGATATAATTCTGCAGATTCCGTCGTTCGCCGGGCGTTGCCCACCGAGACTTTCGGAAAAACCGGCTTTAAACTGCAGAAGTACCGAGGTTTTACAATGAGTACACGTGTTTTTTTTTTAACATTTTTAATTAAAAGCGCTGGGCAATACAAAGTACAATTTTAGGCACTTATTTAATGTATTTTGGTACCGTACTGAAATGATAGTTTTTATTTACAAAACCATTGTAGCCTTCGGGAGGCAGGGGTATTTTGTCACTAGCTACCTCCAAAATTCACCACAGAATACCCCTTATATGTAACACGATGTAACTTTATTATGAGTTAATATTATCGATATAACTTTTGTACCATTAAAAATAAAGGACAATAAACTAGTAATATTTTTTTTTTTAATGTTTCATTGGATGAAAATAATGAAATTGCGAGACGAAAATCGTGTTTACATAATTGACGCTGTAAAATAACGTTCCTATGTAGTAAGCATTCCGAACGTGAAAACATGCCCGTGTTTAATAAATCTAACAAAACTCAACTAATAGTAAGATTTTCGTGAAATTTTCGATACTTATCCATTTTAGAATGAAATGACATATAAAATGCAGTTTTCGTAAAATATATGAGGGGAAACATTTTTATTTTAAATGCATGCCCCCCTCCCCATATCTTTTTTTTTCGAAATTTGAACAAAATATAGTTACATCGATCAAAATTTCTATTTATCATGAAACATAAGAGTTCAAACAAGTAAAAAATATTTATTATTTAAAAATTTAAATACACGTATTGAACAAAGACTCATCTTGAAGTTTTATTGAAAATTGATATGAAATTAATATTATGTCTTTTTAATAGTGTTTTTTGTTTTTTCAGAAATGTTTTTTTTTTAAATAGTGTTTTTTTTTTCAGAAGTTTGTCAAGACATGGTGCTCATCCAAGACTAGAGTCATGAATTTAAATTAGATGACTGTCAGAGCGATTATAAAGAAAACAGAGAAGTTTTTTTTGTTGTTGATTTTTTTTTTACATTGTCACTGTGAGTGTAACCGTGAAAAGCGAAACCAATGCACATGCACGTAAGTGAAATCGCGAGAAACATATCGAACGACATATCAACATTTTACCAAACTGAACCATTGCTTATCTTTCATAATTTAACTATAATAAAAATATCATTTTTTCACTTTCTTTATTATTTAGCTCAATTTGTTATTAACAATACATTTAATCCAAATAAAGTGATGGCTTTGCATTTTATTTTCTTCAATGTTTATTTATTTCCAAACCTTCAAACATGTGTATTATAGATTCTGTGAAATGTTTCAAGATAAGTCCTTTCTGAAAATGACAGAATTTATTAAAAAAATCAGAAGACAACAGCAGAATTTTCATCAAACGTCATGATGTCTTGTCAGTCATCAAATATGTAAAAACATGTTTATATCCGTACACAAAATGCAACAGATTCAAAATGGCTGCCATTGCAATTCATTAGATAATGCATTTGAAAAACTAATGTGTTTATATCCGGTAAAGTGCGGATCTACACTTGATGCTTATCTTATATTCGTTTCCAGCAGATCGGAAAACATATAAAAGCCGCCATTTTCAAGGTGGGTTATAATGTAAAAAGGAAGTATTAATGTAAACGTCTTGTTTCTGCATAATTACAACAATTTTCTTATGAAACCAAATAAATCTACAAAACAATTTACAAAGCTACTAAAACTTGCGAATATTGTTTATGGTATTTACGTTTTCACACCAGTGATTACATATATATATATATATATATATATATATATATATATATGTGGGTGTGTGTATTTCCGTATGCATATATATATATATATATATATATATATATATATATATTCCTTGATGATATATTTCAACGATTGTACTTTTCTACTATTTCACTTCATTTTCATCTGCAAATTTAGTGACTGTATCTACGACAATAGCGGAATTTATTCAGAACCCAGGAACATCCATTAATTTTTTGTATACGTACCTAACACCTTTATTTTTCAGACCAATTATATCATATAATTAGTTTCATTTTAGTATTAAACACCGGCTTATCGGTTAGCGTTTTAGATAATAAACATTATATTTTTGCAAAAAAGTGGCAGTACGAAAAAATATATTAATAACATTTTGGAGTTGTTGTTATTGGTCCATAATAAAAGATTTTTATTAAAAGTAGTATAGACTGTGGATATAGAAGTAAAATAAATACCAAATAAAAAATCAGTCCCTAAAATCATCTAATATGCGAACTTCGGAGTTTAGATAACTTTTATCAGTACCAGTGCATTTTTGGAACTGGATTCTCTAAATGTTCGGTAATCAAACCCATCGGAATATGCCAAGCGCTGGCCAATTGATCAACTATTCAGACAACAAACCTGATTAGCCAATGAGATAACACATACTTAGCAGACGAATTTTGATAAATTGAAAGAAAATGAAGAAAATACATTTTTAGTCATCAACGTTACCGATTGGAGGAACTAAGCTTAACCCAAAACCCTAACCCTCCCACTTAAATAGTTTTACTCCCGCTATAAAAATATGATTCTACTTTTTTTTAAAACGTAAAATCATAAACATGCGGTAGGTTGTTGGTATATTTTATTTTGTTGTTTTCTCTTTCTTTTAAAATTTTAATTGTAATTCGTGGCTGATGAATATTAGTAGTTTCTGTTTCCTGGCGTATTAATATTTGCTCGGCGACACTCAGCATTACAGAAAACTATTTCAATTGATGTTTAATGCAATTAAACCGTATCTCCTTCAAATTGAATTTAATTGTATTAATAAAAACGTTAATTTTATTCTTGTCTCTGATGCTATTGCAAATGATCACAAACAGTAACTCGATGTTATATTACAAATACAACAATAACTGCATAGCTTTGATTTTTTTTCTAATTACAAAATACGATTTGCTGTTTAGGGAAATACCAGGAAAAATAATATTAATTCGAACCTTTCACGTCCAGTAGTTAATTGGATTCAGCAGCTACAATTTAAACTTATTGAAAAAATTTAAACACTGGCAAATATACATTATAACAGAAATCTTGTTCTACAGATTTTATATATACAAACACAATATATATACATACATATATATATTTATATATATATATATATATATATATATATATATATATATTATATACATATAATGTTAGTTTATATATTTGTACGTACAAGAGTTACTTAAAAATTAACCGAATAATAAGGTTTGATTTAATTTCATGCACAAGGGATACGGAAGAGACCGAAAGATTTTCGCAAACATTTAAGTACCTCGGCTGTTTGTGTGGTATTTTAATAATGAATGAATAAATATCCCAAAAAATTCTTTGAAGTATTCTAAAAAGTTTTAGGGGGCATAATATGGGTACAGTTTCCTATTTAAACATTTAAAGGTTTTAAATTGCCACAGATTTATTCTATAGACATAATATATTGATTAAGTAATATTTGGAAAGCGTAAGTTGGTAGTTTTAACATTTTCAAAAATCCAAACATCTTTATCATTACAATTATATAAAAGGTACATTGTGTAAGTTCCTTCATCATAGGTTCCGAAATGGTTGAGTCTTTTCTTTGTAAATTTCACAGAAAGCTAATATACACGTCTGCCAGTTTTCTTAGGAATGTCTTGTACAGAAAATCATCCAATAGAATAGTATAGATAATCGAAAGTATAGTATAGAACTGATAGTATAGAAAATCGAAAAAAATCCGATCTTATCTCTTTTATAGATAAAAAGATTAATTTTTACAGGGAAATATTTTATGTTACACCGGTCAAGGAAGATAATATTTCAACAAATCATCTGTTTTAACAGATTAACTGTAATCTTGAGATACATCTTAGTGATGGAATATCCGACAAGATCTTATGATCCCTTTGCACGCCCGGGTGTACCTCACTATAGTTTTAATTTTTCTTAATAGTAAATTCAATTTATGATAAAAGCGAATTACCATTTAAAATCGACGCAAATCATTTCTCAGTTTGCATATTTTAAAACTAAACATTAATCAGAAGTGACTTTTCCGGGCATTTATCGTCAAGCTTAAATATCAGCTGATATGATATTGTAAACAAAGACGGAATTTAATGAACGACATTATCATTGTTTTATTTTTATTTTGTGTTTTACGAATTAGTTCACCGAGTAAATTATTCTTCGTAATATATGATATTAAATGAAGAGTTGATTCTCTAATGATTCATAATAAATCTGCAGAAATAAAAATAGCATATAGGCTGACAACTAGTATAATCTATATAAAACAGTAGACGTATGTGTGTGTAACTATCTAACAGGTAATCTCTGAAAGTACTGGTCACATAGCACTGAAATTCTCAGGAAATAATATTCGTGCACCATCGCATACACACATCGGCAAATTTACATGTAAAATGTTCATTAAGCATTAGGTGACATTTTGTTTGTTTTTGTGCGCATGCGCGTTCTTTCGTTTTTTTTTTTTTTTTTTTTTTTTTTTTCTTCTCAAGCAGGAACGCTCGGTTCTTTTTAAGTTCAATTCTAACTAATGACACTAACTCATTTTTTATGTTTTTGTATTAAAAAAAAGTAACCATGCGTACATTTTACTCACGGTTTGAAATTTGTAAATATGAAACAAACCTATCAATCTTTTTTACGATCTCATATCTACTTAATTTCATACATTATTTTAACACAGAGGAGGGGGGATGACACACGGAATACGGACGGTGCTGAGAAAGCCATTCTAAATATGGGGAGGGGAAGGTATTATTTAAATTATTTTGTACTTTCACCTAACAATTTATTGAATAAGAAACTGGCATGTATTATTTCTATTTTTGTTTAGTATCAGTTAACATTAGGATCTGTTTCTCAATCCAATTTCTTTATTAGTTTATTGTAAAACAAGGGTTGCCTTATCACTAGCTGCACTTTGAAATATTTCTTTTTGAGTAGCATGAATTTTAAATAAGGTGCTTAGCATGAATTTTAAATAATGTGCTTCTACAGTGTAGTACACATATTTAAAAACACAACCACTTTATAATGAAATCATGTATTTCGAAAACATACTGAGGCATTTTCCGGAAGTGACGTCATGTGTTGATGATTGTGGGTGGCAAGAACGATTATGTTGCTTTAAAAAGTATTCTGGATGCTGCCAGGGATTACCAAACCTTCTTTTCTTAGGTGAGATTGGGGTGTGGTGAATTAGTGCCTGTTCATTCTCCAAAGCATTACCACCACATTTTCTGTTTATGGAGAGGGGGCCAGTAGATGATTTCGCTAAAATGCTGCGTCAGACAGATACTACACTTTGATCTTAGCCTAAAGGCCAAGTAAGCGTAATGTACTTTTCTACCAGGCATTACCTCCTCCAAAAATAAAAAAAATACAAAATAACCGACACAGCATATATTTTAAGAGGTGGGGAGGGGGAATATGGAGTAAGCCCCGGTAATGGCTGAAGCAGCATTTTATGATCTCAAAATACTTTATTTCATATATATTTTAAAAGGAGTAGAAATACGTATTCAAGCCTGGAAACGGCTGAAACAGTTTACGGTCTCAAAATTACTTTATCTAATATTAAAAGAGGAAACAGTCTACAATTTAGACATTACATTATTTTATGTATGTTTTTAAAACAGTGAGGTGGGGGATATAAAATCAGTCCAGGAAATGGTCGAAATCGTTTACGAGTTAAAGATGTATATTTCCTTCATATTTTTAGCAGTAGCGTGGGGATTACAGATTCAGTCCCGGAAATGGCTGCAACATTTTACGTTTAAGACATTCATGTATTTAATGCATATTTATAACAGTGTAGTGGGGGATAAGAAGGCAGTGCCGGAAATGGTTGAAAAAGTTTACGATTTAAACATTACTTTATTTCATGTATATTTTTAACAGAGATTATTACATAGTTATTATATTCTTAAGGGTGAAGGCGATAATGTGGGTTACAATTATGAATTGTCCAAATTAGTAACATATCCAAGAATTATGAAAAATGATGAAATGTGAGTTAATTGATTGGTGTTTTTTTAAATAAAATAATTGGCCAAGACAATATATCAAAGTTATTATTTTCGTAAAGGGGGGGGGGCTAAATGTGGGTTAAAATTATAAAACGATTGTCGAAATTAGTAACATATCCAAAAATTACGAAAAATAAGTAAATGTGAATTAATCGATTGGTGTGTTTGTAATGAAATAATAAACCAAGACAAAATATCAGAGTTATTATTTTCGCAAGGATATGGGCATCATGTTGGTTACAATTATAAAAAAATGATTGTCGAAACAAGTAACATATCCAAAAATTTTTAAAAATGATGAAATGTGAGTTAATTGATTGGTATTTTTTAATGAAATAATCGACCCAGACAATATATCAAAGTTATTATTTCCGTAACACGGTTGCGATAATGTGGGTTAATATTATGAAAAATGTTTGTCGAAATTAGTGACATATTCAAAAATCATGAAAAATGATGAAATGTGAATAAATCGATTGATGTGTTTTTAATCAAATAAATAACCCAGACAATATATCAAAGTTGTTATTTTTCTAAGGAGGCGGGTGAAAATGTAGGTTAAAATTATGAAAAATGATTGTTGAAATTAGTAACATATCCAAGAATTTATACAAATAATGCAATGCGAGTTAATTGATTGGTCTGTTTGTAATGAAATAATACGCCCAAGCAATTTATCAGTTTCTGTAGGTGATCAACAATATTTTTCTGAATTTTCAATGTTAACTTCTGTGAATGATGTCACAGTTTAGTGGTGAGTAAAAAGACACGTGATTATGTTGCTTTTAAACGTGCTCTGGAGTTCTCTATGAAATAACAAACCTTCAGTTTTGGGGTGGGGCTGGATATAGTAATTATCATTTTGGGGTGGTGCAATCTCCCACAATGTCATATTCCAAATATATTGAATAATTATGGAATCATATTCCGGAAATGACATCGTTTATCTTACTGATGTGTTGTTGGCGGTTGTGGTAGCAAGGGAGGAGAACTACATTATATTGAAAATTGTGGTAAAGTAAAAGTTGCCTAATGATAATTCGCATCAATGCATTTGTGTAATTATTTGGAAATCCTGCTCTGTTATGGTCAAGAAATGATATCATTTCACTTAAAATGATGCTGTCAGTAGAAGAGAGGGAAAGAACACAGTAATGTGGAATTTTGTAGTGAAGCAAGGGTTGCCTAATCACAAAGCTTCTCAACATATTTGTTTATTTGTTTGTAAAGCCGGCTGAGTAATCTTCTGAAAATGACGTCTTTTTTCTAAAGAATTTTGATTGTCGGTAGTGGTTAAAAAATGAAACATAGTATTGTAGAATTTTATAATGAAGCAAGGGTTGTCAATGTATTTATGCATAAATTTTAAAATCCTGGTAAGACATTTTCCAAAAATGACAATTTATCTTCCAAAAATAGTGCCGATAGTGAGGGAGGAAAGAAACGCAGTAATGTTGAAATTTATGATGAAGCAACGATTGCGAACTCATTAACCAACACAATGTATTTATGTACTAATATGGAAATCGTATTGATCCATCTTCTGAAAATGATTTCAATTTTCTTAAAATCATGGAAGCCTTGGTAGAAAGAGAAATTATTTCATATATATTGTACAATACCTATTGAGAGTATGTTAGATTGTTTCATATATGTATATAAATTACCCGTCCGAAGGTAGGTAAACATTTTAAATATGTGCTATAAATTACTCGCCCCAAAAAGGTAAAATTATTTCATATACTTTCTGTCAATTACCTGTCCTAGGGAAGGTACAATTATTTCATATGTGTAATAGCCGTCCTAGGGTAGAT